>NW_022987219.1:105996-253046 GCF_010094035.1 Trematosphaeria pertusa | reverse complement strand
AAACTAATAGAAATATAGAGATTATTAATTAATATCTTAATTAGCGTCTACGTCTATTCGTTAACTACTACTAGAATAATTAGTTAGATCTTCTACTATATATAGATTAGGTATAAGCTACGTTACTATATAAAACTATAGAACTAATAGCGTATAAAATTAAATTTAGACACTAGCTAATATACTACTAGAATTAGAAGAAGTGTATAATAAAAGCCTCTACTTTACGTAAGCGTCTCTTACGCTAGAAAGCTTAGAATTTTGCTAGAGAGTAATACGACGCTGTAGAAAAAGCTACTAAAATTACATAAAGTAATATCGCGAAAGCGTAAGCTAGGCAGGCGCTCTAAGTAAATAAAAAGCGCTAAGAACCTAATTTTATAGTAGGCGACCTTGTCTATATTAAACCTTATAGCTTTTTAATAGATTAGTCTAGTGTAAAGCTAGATTAATAGATATATAGCTCTTACCTAATTATTACTATAAAGAGTTACTTCTTCTAGCTCTAGCTACCTGCGTATATACGTATACATAACATCTTTTACGCTAATTAGCTAAGAAAAGTCTTAGAGCTATTACTAGAGTAGGTAGAGCCTAAGTAGCTACCTATTAAAGTTAATAGTAATTTAGAATAGCCTATATATAAAATTCTAGATAGCTATCTTTATTAGAATCGCCTTTAATACCGCGCTGTATAGGTTACTTATAATTCTAACTCTACCTAGTATAATACTATAGGCTTTATTAACACTTCTTATAAGGTAAAAGACTTTTATATAGTATACCTAGATAAGCTAGAGCTGCTATTATAATTAGATGCTTAGATTAAGGCGTACAAAAAAGAGGAGACTTTAGAGAAGATAGCGGAGAATTTAAAACCTGTAAGAGTAGAAGACATAAGAGTAACGCAAAGGCGCTACTAAGAAGAGAGCCTACGACAAAGCCGCTCTATAGACGCGAAAACAAGCCTTCTAGCTTAAATCTCTATAAGAATAGAGTAACTAGAAGAAAGGTAGTAGCTATAAAAGCGCTTCTAGTTTAAAACTAACACAAATATACTTACTACAAGCTAAAAGAGATAGTTAAGAGTATAACGCAAGAGTTTTAGAAGAAGAGAGACCTAGAAGGCGTATTTTAGAGCTTAAGAACGAGCTCTTTCTGTAAGAGAGGGTAATGTAACAGTCTAGTTTAGGGATTTACCTTAGGTTACATAACCTTAGGTTACGTAATCTAATTACGTAACCTAACCTAGCGTCTTAGCGCTTAGCACCTCTATATATAGAGCCTCTTAGAGCCTTTCTTTAACTTCTTACCTTTAGATAGCTGAATTTAACCTAACCTACCCTGCTAGCACTCTATTCTTACAGCTCGTAGAGATAGTACTGCCTACAGCCGACTTACCTAGCTAGGTGTTCCGGGACGCTTACAGTAGTAGAGACTGCGGACCTAGCTCTTACAATAGTATAGTATAAAAAGATAGAAATATACTAAAACTATCTTAAAATTATTACTTCTAAATATATAGAAGGCTTATAATATATATTAGCTTATAATATATAACTTTATATAGCTAGATTATTAATATATATCTATAGTTAGAGAAGAAAAGTCTAAAAAGAGTTTTTTAAACTTCTATCTCTTATTACGCTATACCTAGAAGAGCTAGCTCTATAGAAGTTTTCTAGAAACCTTTATTAGGTTATAGATACTATATACTATAAGTTTTATAGATTATTATAGAGATATAATAGTACTTACTAGAAGAAAAGTAGATTTTTTCTTAAAAGTTACTTAAATATGTATAGCTTTTTAATTACGTAATATATCTTAGTATAACTTTAGTAGCAGGTGTAATATACTATAAAGAATATATATATAAATTTTTATAGAAAAATATTAAGGTTTCGCTTAGTTATTTAAGAAAAACGGGTTGATTTTCGTTGATTTTCCTTGCCAAGAAATCGTGGGGGGTTCGCCCGTGTGGGGCTTTCGCCCGTGAAGTACGTTAAAGAATAAGTAAGCTATTATGGTATAATAAAAAGCAAAGCAAATTATTATAGTATAGTAGTTAGTAGAGCGCCAGGCTTATAACCTGTTAAAGTAATAAAGTAAAGTGTAACATTGTTAATTGTATAAGAGCTGAAAGCTCTGGCTATATACACTAGGCTAGCGCGATCACGTGATCAACACGTGATCCTCAACAGTAAACAATACGTTCCAGTCCTCCTGCCAGGTGCCGTATGGCGGCTTCCGCCAACACTATCCAAGACGTCTGGAGACTTGGGCAACTGCTCTGGAACAGCCATTCGGCCACAACTAGAAAAGCCGCACGGCGAGTTACCTCGGAACCTCGCGGGCGTGAAGCTAACCACTGGATACGTACACTGCTTACAGCTATAACCTTTTGAATGCAGATCTGTTCCTAGACACGCAGGTGCGCTTCGAGCCCTTTGACTGTGCGTCTACGTATCCGTAGACGTCCTCTACTCATCTTCTTCCTTCCAAGTTCTACCACCTACACAAAAGCTCCTCCCTCACTCCCTTCCCCAGAACCCCAACCGACGCCATTCCCAAGAGACATACCCACCTCCTCCCCTTCCATCACAACTTCCCCCTCTCGTTCCCCTTCTCCTCACCCCACGGCCTCAAAATACTCTGCTGCGTCATACACGCCACACACGCACCCCCTTCATCCCACAGCCGACTCTCGCTATACGTCCGTCCCTCAGCGCCAACATGCGTCACTATCTCCCTCAGATGCCACTCCTCAAACTGTACCTCGTTCCTAAACACGCGTAGCGCGAAATCCAAGCTCGAGCACGCCTTGCTATCCCCCAAGAACATGCGGCTAAACATCAGCGGCGCAAACGAAATCGCGCCGTCCATCAAGAACGCCACCGCTGCGATGTTGTCGGTTGCGGAGGGCAGACCGGAGCGGCAGCGCGACCAGTCTGCCGTGGATTTTTGCGTCAGAGGGAGCGCGTCTTGCGTTGTGGGAAGCGACTTTGCGAGACCCATTAAGTTTTGCGCGGCGATGCCTTCGGGGCAGTGCCGCGATTCGAAGAGGGTGTCTGCCATGCCGAAGCTGGGCTTGAAACGGGCGGCCATTTCGGGGGATATCTTGCCCTCGCGCAGCATCTTCTCTAATCGGTCTTTTGCGCTTAGGCAGTCTTTCCAATGGGAGTACTGGAGGCGCGGGGGCGCGGAATACTCCAATAACACGCCCTTCTCTTTGACTTGAAAGTCCGCGAGCGCGACGAGGCAAGGCCGCGACTCCCCGTTATCCTGCAGTTGGCTGACTTCGACCTGGCACGTAGCGAATGTCCGCGTCTTCCTAATGGGCCTGGTAGACGCTCGGAGAGGACGGTCAGTGAGCGCTGGGCCGAGGAAGTTGCCCATGAGCGTGTAGAGATGATAGCTGTCAGGAACGGAAAGACAAGCTGCTTTCGCAGCTACCGAAACTGCGAAGCCGCCATATGCAATGTTGGCAGCATTCCCCATCCGCTGCGGAGGATGGATAGTCTGCCATTGATTTTCTCCAAGCTCTTCGAAAGCAAGGGTTTCTGTGAAGGAGCGCGGCGGCGATGATGCGACCATGCTGCAATAGAACGACAACCGGATGCGAAAAAAATGCTGAAAAAGATTAGGATATCAATAAAGCCTTACAGGCGGAAGAAACACAAGGCGACAGGAGTATTAAATGAACCACCCCGTGTATGATTCTTCAAAGACGAGACGCGGGTCAGACGAAGCTCTCAAGCGAAAGATACCTCGGCAGGATTTCCATGATTAGTGAATCCAGCCAATCACGTGCTTAACTATTCGACCGTACTGAAAACTCCTCAAGAATATGATCTCAAACCGATTTTTCGTCTTCTCCAACGGCGCCTTACCGGGCCGCTCATCTATAGACTAGCGGCAGCCATGCAAGTCATAACATCGTAGATACACACGCCCTAACCAAGGGTCCGGTTGTATAAACATCCGAAAATTCGCGAAAACCAGCAGAATGGGGAGCACAGAAAGTGGTCCGCTCACTGCAATAGAGGGTCTCGGAAGTGCTTCTGGAAGTTGGCGCGCTTTTCGTTGCCGGCCTGATATTTCGTCCTGGCACGCTGCGCTCTCTTCTGCTCCCGCTTCTCCACGGCACGTATCTCTGACTTCTTGGCATCACTGACGCCAACCATGCCTAGTCCGCCATTCGCCCGGGTGATAAGCTGCTGTCGGCCGCGGCCACGGTCCGCATCATCGCGCTCCATATTGACGTCTCCGTCAGAATCCGATGTCGCTGCAGTGATCATGCGCTGGCTCTCCATACGCTCGGCGACGCCAGGGTAATTCCGCAGGTTCTGGCGATAGTACTTGTTCAGCGATCTATGACCAGCTGTGCGGCCAGAGGGAAGATGAAGCTCATAGTCGTCATGATAAACGGCGACCGGCGTAGAATGTGCGTGAGAATGGAAGCCATCTGCATTGCGGTGCGGTCGAGGGTCTCCATGAGCGTGATGCCGAGATTTTGAAAGGAACTTGTGGCGATGAGAGCGGTCAATGGGCACTGCGGTAATCTCGTCTGTGGGAACGCTGGACACAGTGCTATCGGTCTCCCAGCCCTCATCATCTTCATCGCCAGACATTACAGCGTCATCCTCCGTGGTAGTGACAGCCTTTCTAGGCGCTCCCAATTTGACTCCTCCGCTGGCAGTTGAAGTTGAATCGTCTGAGTCATCCTCGGCTTCCTCTTCCATAGCCTCGAACTCGTCCGCATCTGGGTAGGAGCTCCGGAAATCGTAGAATTGACCAATCTCGACAAGCTCAGCCTCCGACTCATAGCCAATCATGCAGTGGCCGCGATCGCGCATATGTGTCTGGATGCCAGACGCCGAGTGGACGGCCTTGTGACACTTTAGACATTGGTGATGCTCATGGATCTTCCGATGTAGGTATTTAACGAGATTTTCTGGCTCTACTAAGAAATCCTTCTCTGGGATGAACATGCCGTGGAATTGGCCCATGTGATGGACGTTGAGCGAAAAGCTCGGAGACTTGTAATTGCAGAAGAGACAGTCGAGGAGC
Source organism: Trematosphaeria pertusa (assembly GCF_010094035.1). NCBI lineage: Eukaryota > Fungi > Ascomycota > Dothideomycetes > Pleosporales > Trematosphaeriaceae > Trematosphaeria > Trematosphaeria pertusa. The sequence goes on along the minus strand of NW_022987219.1, from coordinate 247,973 downwards.
GGGTCGGCCCTAGGCTTCGTGGACGAAGCTACGGATTCCTTGTCGTCGTTGTGGGGGCTGCCGTTCGTAGTACTAGGCGAAAGCGGATGATCAGGTCTCTCCCTAGGCGCTGAGTGGTGTGGGCGCGTTGGCCGCCGCGACAGAGGCTCCTTTGGCTCTTTGCTCGTGTTCTTCATGCTATCCACCACCTCGGAGAACTCCTTTTCGGCCTCGTGGTCGATGCCATTGAGGTCAGCTTCCGCCATGGACTCTCCCAACGAGAAGACGGCCGAGCTCATCACGGACCCCGTCACCGAGGCAGAGTCATCAAGATGACCGCTGCCGGCCCTAGCGGCATTGCTCCTGTGTTTCTGACTGTTCAAGTGGTTATTGTACGCGTTCTCGCTGTAGTACGTCTTCTGGCACGCGGGGCACGACTTCTCGAAGGACGCCCTCGCAGCGGTGGCGGCGGCAGAGGCCTTGTTCGCGAGGACTTTGTCGGTGAAGATGTCGGAGGAAATTGGAGGAAGCGTGGCTACCCGGCGCTTGAGGTTGTACCGACTGCGCTCTAATCAGCATCTGGGATTCTCAAGGCTTCAAGGGCGTGTACTCACTGCCAGTCGGTTTGCATATGGGCCCTCTGCAGCTCGCTGGATCGGAAGGCGACCTGGCAGGTGTTGCACGTAAAGGGATGTGTCGATTGAATCGAGGCCTGGGCAGCGACTTGAGACGCCATGGTGCCGGTTGTCGATTGCCAGTAAGAAGAAGACGCAGGGAGTGGGGCAGGGTAGGAAAGCGTGCGGCGACAGGCCAAATTTATAGCTGGCTTGGCCGCTGCTTACGGAAGTCTCGCTGTGAAGGCTCTAGAATAGGAGTCCGAAATAATCGCGGCGTCGGGCATAGGGGACGTGGGACTCACGTGGAACGGTGGAATGAGCGGCGAATATTGGGTGACTGACCGTGGGCTGGTGACGTCGGGCGGCCAAGCACGGACCCCTGCCGGCCCTGCAGCCGCCGACTAGCACTTTTCCGGCCGCTGCCCGACGGCTTCACCCCCGGCCTGCACTCGGCACCCAGCCCTACGCCTTCCGCCAGCCTGGTCTATGTATGGGCCTTTAAAGCAGTCATCTCGGTCGCTGCTGCCGCGTCGACGTCTGCTGCCTCGACGGTGAATGTACCCCACGCCATGTCGCCGTCCATGCACCGTCCCCCAGACCCCATCTATCATTCATTCACCACCGACCGGCGCAACCGCCGCGCATTCCTTGTAGCCTTCGATAGCGACAATACCCACCACTAATGATATGACGGGCCCGCGTCGGCGCCGTTCGTCACTCCCTCTGCAGGACCGCCTGGAGAATGTCGTGGACGTTGAGGATGCCGGGCGGCTGGTAGAATGCGCCCAGATAGACCGACAGCTGCAGTTCCAGTATTTAGTCCGACGGTTGGTTTCCCTCTCAATGCCCGCTTCTTCAGCTAACTAGTCCCAGCTATCTCTCCCAGATACTTTATGGCTGCACGAACGCCTATTGCACTACGCCCACATGCCTTACCTGCAACAAGCGCCTTGTCTCCCGACCCTACCGCGCACCAACACAGCTCACCGCGCGCGCCTTAGCCTACTACCTCGCCAGCCAAGATAACCCACATCGCGGGCTGTGCCCCCACCCGTTGAAGATTGCGCCGCGCTCGTTACGGATCGACGGCGCCCGGGGGGTTGGATTCCGACAGGCACACGATGGAGCGACACAGCTGTACAATGTCTTGCCCGTGGCGCGGGGACTAGGAGCATACACCGCTTTGAGCCAGCGCGACTCCATCGACGAGCGTCTGGGCGACGGTGGAGAGCGCAATCAAGTACAGAGCATCTTAGATGCGGTCAACAAGCGCCACCAGGCCAGGAAAGATCCGAAGTCGCTCGGGCAGAGCCTTTACGACACCGTGACTATGATATTCTCCTACTCAAAGCAAATTCCCAGTCCGCAAACTATCTTCGCCTCGCTCCGTTCTCCGTCAGATAGCGAAGCGTCCGTTGAGTCCGCTATGTACAATATGACAATCAACGGGTCGAGGCCGCCTGCCCGTCGAGAGTCATCGGACGCGGCATTCACGGGTCACGCTAACGGTCATGCTGTACCACCCACTGTGAATGGAAGCTGTACACCAGCGGAAGCTCCCCCGCATGATCCACATTCCAATACGAAGACGCCTCGCAAATCAAACATGTTGCATATTAGCTCCGAAGTCTTAGCTAATGGCGAACAAATCCACAAAATCAGGCACCCACTCCCCGATTCCGCCAGCAACGGGCATCCTTGGTTCAAGCCTCTTGGCCTTTCACCCCTTGATGGCACGCTGGAGCACACCCTCATAGGAAAGCACAAAATGAGATCGAAAGCCGCAAGCTTAGATTTACATCTGGCATCCACAATGAGCTTGTTGACTCCGACGTCTGCTGCGGCACCGAAAGATGCGAGCAAAGCATTAAAGTCAAAAGAAAAGCGCCCGACCTTGCCCGTAGTCGCCCACCTGACCTGCGACATCATGGATCAACTAAAGGAGGAAGTTTACCACCATCGCAACGACCAGTCTTCCGATTTCAACTTTGTCATCGACTACGATACGAATCGAAGGTATCGGCCCACCAAACCATTCGTTAACAGATCCATGTTCTTCGCTCTCAGCGATCCAGAGGCACTGCTTAAATCCTTTCATGATCAATACGACGTCGAATTCAAGAACTCGCCGCTGCCTCATCTCGATTCCAGACGTTTGACGTACGCGTTCAGAGACTGGAACCAGCGGAATGGTGCGTTGATCTTTGACAGCTTGTGGGCTTCTGTCGAAGCCTTGTTCAGGCCTCCACCTGAGCTAGACACCCAAAAGAGCCCGCGTCTGAAGCCCTCACGTAAAGATGCTGCAATGCATATGGGCCCGGAACACCAGCCCGCCTCGACCGCTTCACAAGCCGCACCCGGCCGTTATCTTTCCGACCAAGAAGCTGCTCACATAATCATGATATGCATTCACGCACTGACGTCTTTGGTTCCTGTTGGATGGACTCACACGTGGACACAACTACGCAAGTTCCGGTCATGGGGCATTGCTATGCCAAATGCGCCCCCGCATACAGATTCCACGGATGCCTTCATGGATCCTTGGCTCAGTATTATCGACGAGCTGGAGTACGAGCCTGCTATTCGCCTAGCGGACCGCTTACTCCGAGGCATTGGCGCACGCATATGCTTTGAACACGTGCTTACAAGCTTGGGACATGGAGTTAACTCAAGAGACAAATTCGGCCCTCTAATCGGGTCCAGCCCTCTACTAGGGGTCCTGATCAGACACCTGAGAGAAGTCGAGCGGGTTGGTATTGCTAGTAAGAAGAAAATGAGAGTCAACATCGATACAGAGGAAGATCCAGGCGGGACTACAACCGCTATATTCATGGAGTGGCTGCGGACTATAATCATCAAGAAGTGGGATGGCAAACCTGAGATCCACAAATGGGGCAGCGTTGGTACCGCGATAATGCTTCTCGAGAGTTTCTGTATGTGACCCGTCCTAGGCTGCGATAGCCATCACTAACGGCAGTAGATCGGAACGGCCAATCTCTTAATCTGCGCCCACACATGTTCTATTTCCCATACTTGAACGAACGCATTGACAGCACTCATGAGCCCGTCGAATTCCTAAGCTGGGAGGATCGCCCTAACTCGTTTCATATACTCCAACATCCCTTTCTGTTCCCACGGGAATACCTTGTGGGGTATTTCCGCACGATCAACTTCACCAGCATGCTGCAACAATTCGAGCGCACCGAACGCACTGCCAGGCTGGAGAGACAAATGGAGTTCCTGTTGAGGGAGCCATATTGGTGGACGATCCGATCAGAGCTCAAAGTCGCGCTTAGCGATTACCTCGTCCTGGACATCAGCCGCGAAGACTCCCTCAGGCAGACGCTTGATCAGTTGTGGAAACAACAGAAGCGCATGCTCCTCAAACCACTTAAGGTGAGGATGGGTATGCAAGAAGGTGAAGTCGGATTAGATCAGGGCGGTGTTACCTACGAGTTCTTCCGCCTTGTTCTTAATGAAGCGTTCATGCCTGACAAAGGTAAGTTGTCGCAACCCTACCTAAATTCCTGTACTAATCCTCTTCAGGGATGTTCACCATCGACCCACAAGCAAGCATAATATGGTTCCAACCTGCATCCCTCGAGCCACTATGGAAATTCCGAATGCTCGGCGTCCTTTTCTCTCTCGCCGTGTACAACGGAATCACCCTTCCTGTCACCTTTCCGCTGATTTTCTATAAACACCTTCTCGGACCGGACCATCCTCGTGCATCTGGCATTAATCTTCGCGACCGGTTGACGACCGACGTCATATATGATGGGTGGCCGGCGCTGGCCAAAGCTCTGGACGAGCTGCTCGCGTGGAAAGACGGCGACGTGAAGGACATCATTATGAGGGAGTACACTTTCAGCTTCGACGCATTCGGTAGCAAGATCGATGTGGATATGCAAGCGTTTGACGGGCGGCCGTGGCCTGCAGAGTACGAAGATGTGGCCGGACCGTCCAAACCGGCAACCTCGGGTTCAGTTCGCTCATCCGAGAAGCAGCGTCTGGCCCTCAACGATATCGCATGGCAACGACCGAGAGTCCCCCATTCAGAAAGCAGCTCTAGCACAGAGACGCCTATGGTGACCAACGCGAACCGAGAAAAGTTTGTGCGAGACTACATCCACTGGCTCACTTACCGATCAGTTGAGCCTCAACTCGAGGCCTTCCGAGAAGGCTTCCTTACCTGCCTCCACCCGAAGTCTCTCCACTTGTTCAGCGCCTCATCCCTCAAAGCGCTTATCGAAGGCACGCAAGAGATCTCCATCCCCGCCCTCAGAAAGGCGACGCACTACGAAGAAGGCTACTCCGCAACTCACCACACCATCACCGACTTCTGGGACATTGTGGAGAAGTACTCGGATGAAGACAAGAGGCGCTTGCTTGAGTTTGTCACGGCCAGCGAGAGGGTGCCGGTGACGGGCTTCGAGAGCATGAACTTTGTTATCGTGAGGGCGGGCGATGATACCGAGAGGTTGCCGACGAGCTCGACCTGTTTTGGCAAGCTGGTGTTGCCCGAGTATGCGAGCAAGGAGAAGTTGAAAACGAAGTTGGGCCTGGCGATTCAGAATTCGAAGGGCTTTGGCGTCGTGTGAGAGAGCCTTGGTTGTGCAGTACATACACGCCTATGTACGGTGCAGAGCGCCTTCTTGTAGTCCTTTTTTTTTTTTTTGGTTGGAGCTAGGTTTCGTTGCATAGATCTGCCAGGAACACGGTGCAAGCTTCTCGGCTCTCTTTGTTTTCCGGCTACACGTCAAGTGCAATAGATGAAGGTGCATGAGAGAGGTTACTAGGGCTGGTTTTTAGACAGGCTTGCGGTTTCTCCTTCCTCGGCTTCTTGCCCTCGTGTATGCGTCCAAGCGAACTTTTCCTCTTCCACAACACCTCCCACTAGTCAAACAGTCCTAATTCTCCTCTAGCAGTATTCGAATCCCAGATACAAGTTCACAGAACATATAGCACAGTTACAGTACAGTTACTGTTACAATCCCCGTACCTCCCTCACCTCGCTTAGACGCAACTAGACTAGCCCCCATCCGTCAAGTCCACTCCAATACCGCACTCTTACCACGACACAATCACGATTCCCGGTGCCAGCCCGGCCAGATCGCCCTTCTCCACTAGACTACTCATGCCAGGCACGCTATCTGTTGTAGTAACCCGTCACCCCTAGTCGCGCTCTGCATTCGTCCTTGGGCTCCCCGCATTCTGCTAAAAGAAGTGCTGGTGCTAAGGCGGCACTAGCGTAGGGTAAACGTGACGTGCTTGCCATGTTTTCGATGAGACGGGGAGATCTCTGGGGCGCGGATGCGAGATTCGATGACGGGACGGGGCTGGGGTAGGGAGGGCAAGGGGAGGGGAGAGAAGGTGGGAAGGAAGGAAGGGATCGGAGTCTTGATGTCGCGGGCGGTAAGTGAGTGGGCTTGTTTGTTCTCTCGTTTGTGATGTATGGGGGATGGGGATGGGGATGGACAAAGGAAGATGCTCTACCTATCTATCCATCCCCTCTCCGTAATCACCACTCGCAAATCGCAAATCGCAAATCTCAAACCCTCACACCCACCACGAAACATCCCTCTACCATGCCTCGCTCCACCGCCCTCCTTGCCACAACAACAGCGGCCCTCCTCTCTCTCACCACGCAATCCCCCTCCCGCGCCCAACGCCCCCCTCCACCCCCCATCGTCCTTAGCACCACAAAATCCGGCGTCCTCCCCATCCTCCCAACCAACACACCCTTCACCGGCGTCGACACCCTCGACGGCGCCATCATCAACCCCGGCCCCATCGTCCCGGGCTTCCTCGGCCCCGGCGGCACCGCAACAACGCAATCCAACCTCCCCGCCGCAACCTACCGCGCGGACCTGCCGGACACGATGTTCGACCCGTACGCCGACAGCGTGATCCGCGGATCCATCGTCGTCGTCGGAACAGACACCGGCGTGCAGTTCCGCGTCAATCTAACAGGGCTGCCGGACCAAGGCCTGTACGGCCCGTTCGCGTGGCACATCCACAACCAGCCGGTGCCGGCGGACGGGAACTGCACGGGCACGCTGGGCCACCTGGACCCGACGAACCGCGGGGAGCTGTACATGTGCGACGCCGCGGCGCCGGCGACGTGCTAGGTGGGCGATTTGGCAGGCAAGCACGGGGGGAAGATTACGACGGCGTCGGAGTTCCAGACGGCGTTTACGGATGCGTATTTGAGCACGGATCCGAGCAGCGCGGCTTTCTTCGGCGGGCTGGGCTTTGTGGTTCACACCGGGAATACGACGAGGTTGACGTGTGCGAATTTTGAGATGGTTGGGGGTGGGAGTGGGAGTGGAAATGGGACGATGCCGACTGCGACCGGGTCGATGAGTATGCCGATGCCGTCAGGGACGTCCACGGGCGGGCCGCCGATGTTTACAGGTGCGGCGTCGAAGGTTGGTGTTGGTGTTGGTGGTGTTATTGTGGTGGCATTGTTTGGACTTGCGTTGTAGGTTGGGAGAATATTGAATGTATACTATGATTGAGAAATAGTGTGAGGATGTGATGTAATGTAATGTAATACGTGAGAGGATGGCAAGTGTCTCTTGAGTTGTGCGTCGTCTGATTTCCTCTATTCCTACAAAAGCGCATCCTGTGCTACTGCCGGCATAGTCCCATCAACCTTTGCATTCGCATGTCCCCGACAGCTCCTCCTTCGGCGAATCTTGCTCGCGTGTACGTCAAAGCAGGCTCCTCCTGCTGAAGTAAAGAAAAAGGGGTATAAGTTTCTTCGAACGGAAAAGACAGAAACAAGATAAAAAAACCATATAAGGGGCTAAGGGTGTACCGGCTTGCACGGAGCCGAGCAAAAGCCGAGAAAATTATTTCTTTGCCAAAGCGGCTCGCCTATCACCGGAACACGAAATCAAGCCCGAACTGTGACCGAAGTCTAAATGGAAGAACATTTTCGATAGTGTTGACGACATGGAGGTGCTGTCCTGCCGATGGTCACCACGGGTTGATCCGACTGTAGCTTTGGCGGAAGTACCCATAATTTCGTTGGGACAAGAGCTTGTTCACTGTACACCCCCAAATTAGTATAGGTATACCTAAAACATCAACAACAAGAACATGACTACGTCAAAGCAGACATAAATCCATCTTTTACTAACGCACTGGAGTCGTAGTTGTTTCCATTTGTGGACGTGCTCTGCATCTGCTGCTGCGCAGCAGCGGCTGTGGCTTGAGCTTTGGCGGCTTCGTTCGCGGCGGCGACGGCAGCTTGAAGATCATGTTCGACTTTTGGTGGGTTTGAAGTGGTTGCGCCGGGACCTCCGCTGCTAGCGGGTCTGGCATCGGCCCCCTCTCGTTCCCCAACTGCTGCGGCGGCGAGGTGCTGAAGGCCAGCCATGTTCGGCCGAACGGCGGGACTGGTCTGCTCGGGAGCCGGCGTTGGGGCTTTCTTCTGACGTAGCAGGTCTCGAATGGCGGCATCCCAGCCAAGGGCGTCCGTGCTCCTGTGGATGACGTGCCCGTTTGCGAGGGCGTCATTCATCTCCTTGATGCTGGCATGCGCTTCGACTTGCGTCTCTACGCGATCAGAGAGGTCGGTCAGGGATGTTGCAACGAGGCTGGCAAATATGTGATGTAGAGGCGTAATTGGTCCAGCCGTGAGATTGCCAAGTAGGTCCTTCGTCAGGCTGAGAATGTCGTTCGACGCACCATACTCCGAAAGTCGAGCGACAAAGATGCGAAGATACTGATAAGCGAGGTGGGGCGGAGAGTTGCTGGACAGGTTGGTGATCTCAAGAGACTCTCGGAAGCGAGTGAGTTGTCCATGGAGGTATAGAGATGAAGGTGAGGTAGCAGTCAACGTCGCGAAAGCATAAGGCGATGATGGGTCCATACTCGGTACATTACCTGCGCGCGTAATGTATGCTACTTGTCCGACGATGTCTGCGGCACCTACGAACAGTTTAGCAAGGGGCCAAAACAACATGATGGGAGCACTCACGCGTCAGATGGTAGCCCACTTCGCCGAGCGCATCGTAATCATCGCGCGAGACTGATCCAGAATGCAGCGGCATTATGATATCTTTCGATCTGCTGGAGGCATGAAATCGATCCAATATGAAAGCAACCCAAAATGTTCGGCGAGCAGCCTCATACAGCTCGTGGTCCTGTTCCCGTAGAGCCGTGACGACTTTGGAGTCGTTCAGACCCATGTCGGTTATACAGCCAGCAAGCCGGCCGAGCAGCTCAGCTGGGTTGCCTATAGTGTTTGGGCCGGGTCTGTCGGACGCGATTGTCAAGAATGCCAGCGATTGACAATACACCAGGCTATTATAGAATTGACGGGCGCTGTCCGCGTCACTCAAAATATGCTTTGCGGCATCCACGGTGTCGAAGCATTGAAGCAGCAATTGGTTCACGCTCAGCTCGGTTGGCGGAAGCGCCCGAGAAGCAAAGGAGCGTACACTGCACTCCAGCGATAGGAAGAAACCTTCTCGCAGCTTTGCAGGACAGTGTGATAGTCGATTCAGAGAGGATGAGTCCTGAGGCAAAAGGGGTAATGTTGGATGTATGATGTTGTAATACCTGCGGTTTGGTTAGTAAAAGGTCGATATTACCGGCTTTAAGCAGCACACGTAAGGGCACCACCAATGGAGAGGGGTATACTGACGCCTTGATAGTTGCTTCATTTGATCCAGTAATGAGGTTACCGGCAAGTATCATCTCCCCGAAGGAGACACGTCGGTTGGCCACTGAACTAGCGCCGTTGACTGGGTGTTCTTGACTAGTCAGCGAATTGAGCATACGCGAGTCGCAGGTATCGTATGTACCGCGGTCTTGGCCAGACCAGTTCGGCCGCATGTACGCATCTTGAAATCCCTCAGACATAGAATGGGTGCGCTTTCGGGTGAACTGGGGCGTCTGAGCGTCACCCAGGCTCGGGTCGCTAACCCCCAAATCGTAGCCCTGCGATGAAGTATGGGGATGCTGGATCTGACTCTCTAGCGAGTTCAGACGGTCGGCCAGCTCTTTGATATATCTGGGCTTGCGTGTTAGCTGGGTGCCTTCGGTGCGCAGTGTCGCCTACCCTTTGCTTGGCCCACGCTTCATCGGCTGTCTGCTGAACTGACAACGCGCACCCGTCCGCTTGCAGCTTGAACAAGCCTCTGGCCCGTTCTCGCTCGTCGCGTCGCATCGAATCTGTATGCCATAAGCCATGCGCGCCTTCCGGATCGGCAGCCGGTTCGTACCTTCTTGCGCCGGCACTCGTCGCAGGCGCGCGAGACCTTGGAGCGCTTTCGGCTCGCGCTATCAGGGTCGCCATACGCGTGGTGTCCCTCCAAGCTCATGACCGACTGGGCCATCTGCTGGGGCGAGTGCGCCGGCCGCGGGGGAGTGTGGAACTGGTGATGCGGTCCCAACGCGCCCATCGGGTGGCCCTGCGACGGGCCTGGGTGCATCATCTCGGTGCTCTGATGCAGCTGCTGCTGCAGGTTCTCGCGCAATTGCAGGTCGGGGTCGGTGGACATGTGCTGTTGATGCTGTTGCGCGGGCGGCGTGCCGCCGTTCTGATTCACGTACAGACCGGACCCGCCGCCCATCTGCGCGTCCGGATCGCCGTAGTGACCGCTGGAGGCCATCTCGAGGGGTGCCGCGGGGGCGACAGTGAGCGTGCGCTGCGACGCGACTGCCGGGGGATGGTGTGCGGGGGCGGTGGTGATGGCGCGCTGCCAGGCGGGTTCGGTGGTGTTGTGAGCGAGGACGTGCAGTTGGAGGGCCGAGGGTCCTGCGCGAGCGGCACTTTACAGGTTTCGTACTAGCGCGGGAAAAATGGGAACAACTCCCAGGTACGCTGGGGCTGCGGGTGGACATGATTGTGGTTGCTACAGGTCAATGGGCAATCCGGCATGTTTTTGCATGCTCTGTTCGTCCGGAGCAGGCCCTTTGGGCGGGCGATGAAGTCGCTGTCGGAACAACCTGAGCCTCCGAAGAAGAGCGGCCCTGCGCTACCATCACCATGATCAGCGTATTCATTGCGCTTGGCCTATGAGACTGCAATCGTGCGGTCCTATCTACAGGAGACCGAAACGCATCCACAGTGCACGAGATTAAGCACCGTGGCCGACGTCGCTCGATTTATCCATCGCCCTACCCGGCAAAGAGGCGACGCGCCGTGCCTGGGCTCTGTTGACCACCCTCCGTTTCTCTACCGGTACTTCTGCAAAGTACACCCGCTTATATTTGGTCTCTGTGTGGCTCCTAATAGCACTGCAGTTGTTTGGTCAGATGGCATGCCCATTCAAGCGCTTCGAACATGGCCGTAGGTAGCACACTCTGCCTGGTTGAGGTGCCACAGACATCAGCTTCACCGGACGTCCAGACACCACGGCAATATCAGTCTTCGAGCACAAGATTGCCCGGCTGCCGAATAGTGTTTCTGGTGCTTCTTCGCGTCACCTGTCTCCTCTACCAGCTCGGCACCTTATTGTGGCCATACAAAGCTCCCCCAAGGCTGCCACGACAGGCGCAAGGAAACTCGAATCTAGCATCATATAGCGAGCCGGATAGCGACCAAACTATCACGGACAATCGATATAGCGAATGTTTCACGCTGAGCGGTGCCAAAGATTGGCAATAGGCTTGTCCGTCGATCGACATTATCTTCCGTCTTGACGCTGCAGCCGGGTTCTGTGCACCATCCAGCATGGCAATCAGTGAGGCTTGACGATGGCGGCTCAGCGTGTCGCGCTCCGGGGCTGGTGCACGGCGATAGACAAGCCCGCAATGTAATGTACCTGAAAGCAGTGGTCGTGGCTAGGAGGCTCATATCCACTGGGCACTATTGCTGCACACAATAACTCGATCTTCGCCTTGGCAACGGGCCAGGGATGGCCGCCCGTCACGCCCGCTGTCACGAAGGGCGACATGAAGCGCCCGCGGGTTTGCGGTCTGTCACGAAACACTGTGCCCGCGGCGTCTCCAGCGTCGAGAGGCAGGCTCGCAGCCGTCGTCGTCGGATGCGGCCCTGGCGCGAAGCTGTCCAGTGTCGAAGCGCGATCTCGTACTCGGCAGCGACTCCAGGGCTGCAAGTCATCGGCGCTCCAGCGACAGTGCGCGGCGAGCGAGACGGCGAGCGGCGCGGCGGTGAAAGGCGGCCAGCGAGCGAGCGGCTGGGGAGCGCTGGAGGGCGGCCGCCTCGCTGCATGCCACCACCTCCCACGCTAGGCGTCTGATCAAGGCAGCCCGCAGCAGCAGGGTTCGCGAGGCCTGACCACTGCCAGCTCGGCCGGGCGTCGTCGTAAAGAAAAAGAATCGGCGGCGGGGCCCGTGCATGCAGCTCGAGGTCATCTTGCCCAGGCCGGCATAGCTCGTCGCAACTGGCGGGTCGTCGCGTACTTAGCGGCTCTCTCTCGCCGCACTCCCATCCTCTCCTCCAGACACCTCCTCCACCGCCGAATACCCAACGCAAATCTGCCGTTTTGGCCTCTTCACGGTAGCCCAGCTCCCACGCGTACGGCCAGCGCCTCTTGGTGCACGGCTCGGTCTCCCTACCTCTCTCTCCCCGTCTCCGCTCTCCACTCTGCCCTCCACTCGGTGTCGTTCCCGGCGTTCACGGTCTTCGTCCAGCTAGCCCTCGCGGCCTATTCTTACCATTGGAAGAGATACCCTCCGGCGTTTGCTTCGACCAACTCTCGCGCTGTTCGTTCTTGTTCGCTCTTTGTCCGCCCGTCCGCAGCCTTCTGCGCCGCGCCGTCTACCTTCCTTCTGCTTCGTCTTTAGCCTGTTGGCCTCGTGCTGCACCACCACCACCGCTCGGCTGCCGCTAGCCTCGTGCGACGACCGCGACCGGCCGTGACTGCCCCGGCATGCCTCTGATCGATGGCGAGAAATTCGCATGCTCTTCCTGCATCAAGGGCCACCGCGTGAGCGGCTGCAACCACACTGGTATGTCCCTGTCCCAGCCCGACGCCTCTGCGAAAACGAAACCGCATGCTAACCCCACCCGCCACAGATCGAGAACTGCATCACATCAACCCCAAGGGTCGTCCTGTCAAGCAATGCGAGCACTGTCGCGGCGCGCGCAAGTCCAAGTCCCACCACGCCAAGTGCGATTGTGGCGACAAGAAGGACAAGCACAAAGACAAGGGCGACGCGAAGGGTATGCTGCGAGCCGGTTCCGATTCCGACGAGGCCTCTAATGATGACACAGCCCATGACAACCGCTGCAACTGCCACTCGGGCGCCAAATGCATCTGCGGCATCAAGAAAGAGCCCATCGACCTCCGCCTCGACCTCCGCCTCGACACCAGCAGGCAAACTCTCCACGACGCGCGTGCGAAGCCAAAGCTCACCTCAACCCACTCGGAAAGCACCCTGACCGTCTTCGCGAATGGCCACCACAAGCCGTGCCACCGCAACAACAACACCGCCCACGTCTCAGGCATGCCCTACAAGATTCCGCGACCGCATACGCTCCACGGCCATGCTGATTTTGCCGCTCTCGGACAGGGCAACGGCTACGGGCAGGGAGGCGCCGCAGCTGCACGCTCTATGGACACGCTCTCCCTGTCGAATACCGACTTCTACGCCATGTTTGGTTCCGGTACAAACGCTGCAGAGAACGGTTTGCCCCCGACGCCGGTCACGGGAAGCTTGGACGTCAACGGCACCCAGGACTCGCTGTTCACCAGCCAGAACTCGGCGTTTGGTCAGGGTGGTCATTCGCCTACCGAGAGCCAGCTGAGCGAGTCCATGGCTGCATCGCAGTGGCCCTGGGCAAGCAGTCTCACGTCTACAAACCGCAACTTCGGCCTCGGAAGTCTCTCAACGTCGCCGTCGCAAGACTGTCTCCCTAACCTCGACACCGAGTGGGCAATTCCATCCGCTGGATTGACCAATCCGACCTGGTCTGCCACCGATCTCCCGCTTAATCCCAGCAAGCTAGCCGACAGCTTCGTACAGCCTATTTCGCAGAGCGGCGAGTCTAAACAGAGTGCTCCTGGTCTGACGGCATCCTCCTCATCGCCGTCCGAGATGGGTGATCCGGCATTGTTTGGTGATGTCGACTTCAGAGCCCCGCAGTCCACAACCAGCGAGTCCCTGTTCTGGGAAGACAGTCCTGTGTACCGTCTGGCAACATCGGCGGCTATTGAGAATCGCACGCCTACATCGGCCCCGCAAAGCTCTACTCCAGATTCCCAGGCGCTCGAGCTTGACTTTTCGAAGGCTATGAGCGCAACGTCAATTTCAGCGGCCAGCAGCGGTCTGACCAACTATAGCGAGACGCAGGCCATTGCCATGCCAAATAACATCGACGATGTCGCCTCGAACGACCCCTGGTTGTACGAGAACAACACCGCCGCATTCGCCGGCTTCGCTCCGTACGACTTCTCCTTCCTGCAGTAGTTCGCCCCCAGCTACTGTGTACTGCCCCCGCGCAGTCACTCTCACGACGCCATGAGTCATGACGCCCGGTGCACTTTATCCACCTACTTGGACTTCACAATCGTTATTTCTAGTTAGCAACCTTTACCGCCGACACGGCACCTTTCCGACCTCGGTCGCCTGTGTATATTCCACACCCGGCCCGAACCTTGTTCCGCTTTCCGCGTTCGAGGCCCTGTTCCATAGCACCTCGTTTCTTTCGTCGCTTGCTTCTGGTTGGCACCAGCGAGCATATTCGTACATAACATGTCGGCGGTGTTCCTTTCTCAAGAGTGGGTGGGTTAGCCTGCATGGTGGGGGTGCTCAAAACTATAGACCGGGCATTTGGCGTTGCATATCGTTTGGAAATTCCTGATTCGGAATATTATAACATGTTCTCACATATTGTCGCTCGCCGTAAATGCAGGTGCAGAATATTCCATCTGCTGAGGTGCAGCGGAGCAGCAATCGCTAAGCCGTTGGCGCTCATGGGTGTCGCTGATGCGATGCAGTGACGTCCATCGCTGCAGGGCTGACGCGGAAAGTCGATGCACAAATCCCACCCTCCGCCATTCACGGTCCCAGATGCTGCAGCAGAGTTTTCTGCACGAACCGTGATTTGACTGTCGTTACTGCCAGCGACCCTGCCAGCGATCTTACCGCTTCCTCGTGCAGGTGCCGCCGACAATTATCCTATCACTACCCGTCCAGCTCGCGACGGCGGCGCAGGCACAGCACCCTTTCGCCTTCCGCGCTGCTTTTTGCGGCCATGGACGTCTAGCCAGCCACCACCACCCTACACCACGAACACCCCCAAAATGCACTACCAACTGCGCAACCCACCGGTTCATTCGCGGACAGAAGGCAAAGTTTTATTCCCACGACGGCGTTGCAGCCGACGCCCTTCAGCTATGTCATTGTCATCCAGCTTACGGTACAGGCGGCATCCAGCCAGCCGGCAGGATTTCCAGCGTGACCACTCGGCCACCCACGCACGCCGGCCGGACTCGAGTCCCAGGACAGGACGCAAGCAAGCAACGAGCAGGACAGCAAGCACAGCCTCCCATCGGGGTCGCGGCCTGCGCCGACGAACGAATTAGCGGCGCTGCTGTCGCGCTGCAGTATCGCGTTGGACGTGCTGCGCCAATGGCGAAAATGTCTCATGCACGGCCGTTTCCGCTTCGCGACAGGTAACATACTGTTCTGTATCTTAAGGTAAGGTGCGGAGGCGACCCGGTTGAGGACGAGTGCAGTTGAGGAGGACGGGATGGGATGGAATGGGATGGAGTTTGGGAAGGGCGTTGGGATGGGGAAGAGAGATGCCTTGCTGAACTGGATGCTGAACTGGATGCTGGACAGCGAGAGCGAGAGCGAGAGCGAGGCATACACTCTACTGTGTTTCTGCCTCACCCCAGCAGACCACCCAAACACACAGTCGAAAGCTTCAGGATTCCGTCCGTCCATTCGTGAAGTTCCATGGCAAAGTGAGTGAGGAATTCATTCCGTCCCATACGGCATACGCTGTAGTCGCGCGGGTGGAGTCGAATCGCAGCCTGTGCCTGACTTGCCTCCTCCACATCGCATCCGCATCCACATCCCCACAACGCTAGCCTCGACACCAACGCCTGCAGCTGCAGATGCAGATGCAGATGCATTTTGCGTGACCTGACGCCCCTCGCTGTGATTGGTGGTATGGGGTGTAGGTTGCGATTTGGGGATGTGGCTGGATCGGTCGCGGGTTTGAGGTAGGCGGACTTGTATGTACCGGGCGGGGGTCATAACTCACAAACGCCATAGTAGACGACGACGCTACTCGCGTTGTTTCTTCCTCCGCACTGTTTGGCTGTGTGCAGCGAATCCGGCGCATAGACCAGTCCAATACATCCCAGAACGAGGTGCAATTGACCTGCCGGCAGATCGGCTCTTCACGAAACCAACAACATAGCAATCCCAACAGTCCCATCCATCGGAGAATAAACTTTCTGTGCGACGCGTTCATCCACCGCTCGTTGATTCAGCCAACTCTATCCATTCATGACACACGCCAGCCAAGGTTTCTCAAAGACGCCTTTTTTTCCCTCGTTTGCCTTAATTGAGGCTCTCAGCCTGCTTTCTGCCTTTTCATGCGGGCGCTTTTTCCAGCGAAGCTTGATCCCACCCACCTAGGCAGGGCAGATCGTTTTTTTCTTCGCCTGGAAGATACTGCGGTCCTGCTGACGTCGCGTACGAATGGGGCAGGCGGGACGTTGGGGGTCGTTCACTCACCGGCGCTGTGTTACATACGTAGTGCCCAGTTGGGACATCTGGCGGTGACGGGTGGACAGCGAGTGCAGAACGCGGTGTAGGTTTTTTTTTTTTTGGAGGTAACGGGCGAGCCCCTGTGGACTTGAGTTGAGTTGAGCGCTGTACAAAAGCTTCAAGGCAAGGCTGGAAATGGAGTTTGGATTGGAAAGTCGGGACTAGAGTGGAGGACCTGCCATTGGAAAGCGCTAGCCAATCAGCACTCCCCTAGATCATCTTGTTGCTCACCGGACAGAACGCGCGTTCGATAAGGCGTCATTCTCCTGAACTCCCGGAAACGCATCGCTTTCAATCTCAGCCCTGTAGAGGGCGAAGCGCACCCACCACCACCATTCTTCGCCTCATTCCCATCCCATCCCACAAGCCCGGTACATACGAAGTCCATACGAAGTACTCACCCACGCCAAGCCCTCACGTCACCATGCAATTCATCATCGCCGGCCTTGCCCACAAACCCACCCTTGCCGTACCCCAGGTTAACGCCCTCCAGTAAAATCAACGTTTCAGCAAGACAAGGATCCGCACTCGCTACATCCCTTCCCCTCCCTTACATTTATTCTTCAGCCCTACAGCCCGAGCTCGAGCTCGCGCGCGATCGGATCAGGGGTGCGCTGCGGCGCGGTGCGGCATCAAGTCCCTTCCTTCCGAGAACTCCCGCGCAATCCTACCTTCCCTCCCTTCCTTTTCCTCGTGTCCAGCCAATTACAAACCACGGCTTTCGCGGCCGGATGTGGCGGGCGGGCGAGCACGCGATGAGTTGTCGCGTTTGGGTTGGGGGAAGGAAGTCGACTGATGTCAGGTCAGGTTACTTTTGGGGTGATTTTTCCCCTTTCCGCATGAGGTGATTGGAAGGTTCTAGGGGCTTTATTTTTGCGGGCGGGCGACGGCGACGTGTATGCACTCCGCACTGATGGGTCTGGAGCCGGATGGGGATGGGGATGGGGATACGGGAGGCGGTAGGTAGGTAGGGCGCGGAGCTGGCCGAAGGTGGAGTCTGGGCGCTTCGTGTATCTTCCATGGCGAGTGGATGTGGTTGAGGAAGTGCTGGGTATCGTGGCGAACATCTTCGTACTGACTGCCGCTCGACGATGCCGAACTGATGTATGCCCAACAGCGTACGTTTTCTAAAACATAGCCGTTCTGTACGGCATGTTTTGCTCGGTGACCAGGCGGGAGGCTGCTCATCAAAAAAGGTATCCGCGGCTTTTAGACAGACTCCCAGATCCACGCACCGGGGCATAGGATGCTCACGTAAGGCTTTTAGGACACACGGTCTCCATTAAAGTCGGCTTCCACTGGTTTTAGTGCGCGGCTGAGGGTTAAGAGTTTGCGGGGAGACTAATAGCGAGGAGAATGCGGAACTCATCGTCGTCAGTAGCGTCTGCAGCGAGTAAGAAAGGTGGGTTGAGAAGTGGGCGTGCGATGCGGAGTGAGTATCCAATGTGCTTTCTAGGGCGTTGAAGGCTTCACGGCGCGTTGGTCACTCACTCATGGCTTCTCTACCGACTTGTGTTTTGTTTCGACGACACACGCGTCCCGTCCCCGTTCTTGAAATGCCCCTGTGCTGTGCGTTAGCAGCGGTGATCTTCACACCCCACATATCCAAAAGGTGGAACTTTTTGCAGCGTGTATGATGAATCGAATCCTTTTAGACAGGCACCATAGCGTGCCATTGCTGCGACTTTTTGACCACAAACTGCTCCATGTCGAACTTGGCATCGTCTTTTTAGTGCGAACGACCGCGATTATGTGGGAATGCCAGAGGTAGAGAGGAAGGAAGGGGAATATGTACCTCTGGCGGGAGAAGGAAGACGGAGCATAGACCCGGAATGCAATTTTTTGAACCAAGATCGCTCCATGGAACTGTTCCTGTGGTCTTTTTAGAAACAGGGAAGGAATTTCCTGTGGGGGATGATGAGGATGCGTGAAGTGCATTATATACCTCAACTTCCCTTCAAACCCCCCTCTCCCTCCTCCTTTAAACAGAGAAACAGGCCAGTAGATGAAAGAAGCTCATCACTCATTCCCTTTTGATAAGCACCCTTCTAGACCTCAATAAACAGGTTCGGGGCTGCACTCATGGATGATTTGCGCTGTGATTTTTCCTTCATCCACTAATGGCTCCTACTCATTTGTACCACCGTAGCGATCATAGAAGGCTTTTGGAGAGCTGCATACATAGTCCCAGATCAAGCTTCTTGTACGCCGGGAGCACATACTGAGCGCAGTGGCACCGTGTGGGATTCTGGAAGGAAGGCGAGGTTTATATATACCCTAAGATATATCACAGCATTAAACTAAACCGGGATGAAGACCAAAAGGCCCACTTCAAGCACGCGTCAGCTCACTTGTGGAGCTATAACCGGGACACAGAGAGAAACAGTATTCTGGAGCTGCGTCACTTAACGCCCAAAATGCGTGATGAGAGTAGATGTGTCCGTTGATTAGCATTACAACTACCAATTTCGCGTCGAGCTCATACGTCGAACCCCATCCCAAGCGACCGTGACATCATTTTTGAAATTTCCAGAGACGCCCCCCGCCATCCATGCCCCTTTATCCCAGACGCGTTGCAGAAGGCAAAAATACGACAATGCGGCAAGCGCCGGTATGCTGCTGAAGGGGAAAGCGCCAGAAAGAAAAGAATCCCGACTCCCTAATTAGCCCCCATCAAGTTCAAAATATCCACGCTGTTATCTAGATCCATGTCTATATCAAAGTTGAACCCGAGCTCGTGGTCGTCCCAGCGCATAACCTGTGGACTGCCCATGCGACCTTGGATGGCTTCCGCTCCGCTCGCGAGCACCCCCCCAAAGCCGGAAGTCACGGGGACGCTAGAGCTCAGACCAGCACTTGTGGTACTAAGATCGAAATCGTCACCGAGCTGATCCCAAGCTGGGAATCCAAAGTCTGCTTGGATGGGCTCACCAGCGGCAGTGCAAGACGTCTCGGTGATAGGCGTCATGAAGGAATCGAGTGCTTTTGTGGCAGTGAGTTCTTGGGCGGAAGTAGACCGGGCACAGGTTCCCTGAGCTGTTGCAAGACCCAGCTCGCCATCTTCGCCAATGCAGAGACCGCCTGGAGCGTCTACACACTCTAGCTCGGAGATGGGGCCATTGAGCCCTTGCAGGTCAGCAAAAGTAGTCGTAGGCAAATTGGAAGCACCAGATGTCGTGGTCGAAGTAGTGAGAGTGGGAAGGCTGAATGGAACTGTCCCCTGGCCAGCCCTCGACATCGCCATACTCCCCGAGAGCGAGCACTCAAAAGCAAAGGAGCGAGTCGCAGGATTGTCCTGGTTCTTGCGTACACATTCGAAGTTGCCGAGATTGAAGCTCTGATCCAATCGTGCATCAGGCCTTACCCCGAGGTCCTCGAAAATCTCATGCTGGGAAGCAACGCCAGGCAGCGGAAGCGAGTCATCAATGCCATGGGCCTTCTTGAACAGATTGAGCCACTCAGGGTTGTCGGCAGCGGTCTGGTGCCATGGGTCGTCCTCCTCGTAGAGAATCAGGCGGGCCTCACGTTGAAGCATGCTGTCGGTGACGGATCTGGGACCATTCTGTTCAATATGCTGTCGCGCAAAGCGGCCTAGCCGGAGGGTCAAGATCTCCCAACATGTCGCAACATTACTGAGGTTCGGAGATACCGAAGAGGAGGTGGCAGCAGTCTGAGGCGTGTTGTTTGGTCCCCTTGGGCTGACGGAAGAGGAATTGTCCATGCCCACACCGCTCAAATTCCCTGAAGAAGGCATGTAAACACCGGGCATGTGGTTGATCGTATCCCCCGGTAGGAGGAACTCGAGATCAGTTTGTTGGATATCCAAGGTGGGGTGCTTCATTGAGGCCGAGTTGGAAGCAGAGAAGGGGAAGGGCGATTTGCTCTCATTGGAGATGAGGTAGGGTGGCATCGCGTTGGTGACATGGGCGGCGACGTGCGGGTCCAGGCCCCTGCATCCCTTCCAATCTTTCATAGTTGCTCCGTTCCTGAATTCTTTCGCTAAGTGATCTGCCCTGTCCTGCCACTTGTCGAAGTTCATGCCGCAGAATCCGCAGCGCGACTTGACGTACTGCGCTTCCGACTTCCATGAATCCATGCTGGGGAGCATCTTGCAGCCGTGCCTGGGAGTGGAACGTTAGTATGGAGAGCTGGGTTGCAGTACGCTATCCCATGAATGCCTTCAGGGATGGCTTTCCTCTGTCGGATAAAGAGAATACTCACATCAACCGCAAATGCTGCCTTAAGTGATCCTTCCGGTAGAACGTTCGCGATTCCAAGCCCTTCTCTTCGCAGGATCGATAGTTGTGAATCTCGAGGTGCTCCTTGCTGGGGTCGAGGGTATCGCAATATACGCACTTACGCTGCCCAGATGCCGAACAAGTGATGACCTCACCCAAAGGAGCGCAGATCCATTTCTGGTGGTACAATTAGCTGAGGTCTCAGATCAAGGGGCAGGAGGAAAGTTGACACTCTAGTACGTCTCAGGTCATTACCTGTTGAAGGCCTTGAGGAAGAGCTTTCTATAGGTGAAAGCTGAGACATACTGAGTAAACCCTGTGGTATTTCTTTTGCCTGCGGGAGGCCCATGAGTGGGGCTTTCCGCGATTGAAATAAGACAGAGTAGAATGTATCGCGACCTCCTTACCTCGAGCGACAGGTGGAGTGACTTCTCGTGGCGAGACCAGTCGTACTTAGACTTGAAGCGGTCGGTGCAGAATGTGCACTGAAACAACCTTGGGCCCTCATCTAGGGAGTGCTTGGGCGTTCGAGTTGGCATACGTCGGCGTCGGCGCCTCTCCTTGGACTTCAAGCTGTTCATAGAACCGAAAGAATGTTTTGAACCGTGCGAGTAAGCGGAGTTATGGGAGCCGGTCGTTCCAGACGACATGCCTGTGAGACCAGTTTCCAGAGAGGTCGTAGACGGAGCACGGAAGACCGAGAAGCTGCCGGTACTGTCGTTTGAATGGTCTTTGCGGTAGCTGCTCGACGAGCTGAGCGGTTCCGGTGGATCGAATGTCTCAACGGCGCGCACGATAGCTGTCATAGGAGCTGGTTCGTTCTCGGGGGGAGAGTGCTTCCATCGTTCGAAGGGATCTGTCGCGAGTTAACCGATACACTCCTTTTGCTGTAGGGCGGGTACACGGCTAATTGGGGCCGTGTGTGAGCTCTGTGGGTTAATGGGCGGAAGGCCGCCTCGACTATCAAGGCGGAACTTGATGAAGGCTCCGTTGCTCGTCGGAGGTGGGGCTCTGCCAGGCTCAGAGGTATACGTACTCAGAGATTCCCAGGTTCGGCCCGGTGGTATATTGATCGCTTCTGTTGACGGTCTGATACTTGGCGATGCGCTTCGCTTCGGGCGAGCCTTCTGCCTTCGCCGAGTGTTCGCCATCCAGTTCGAAATTTGGCTGAGGGTAAGCCCAGTTTCCAGCTTCAGTGCTTCTTTCTCCTGTAAAGATGGCGATCCATTTAGCAAATGTCATAGAATAAGGGGAACGAAAGTTAACACCCTAGCATGCCTTAGGCGTGTACGGGTTAAAAACCTCCAGGAGGAGCTTTTCGTAGTTGAAAGCTGAGACATGCGAAAGGCGTACCGCGACGTACGTACCTCGTCGGTGGGGTATGGGTGGTCAATATGCTCGATCATCCAGTCTTTCAGGATCTTGACTGCTGCACGAGGAAATCGAGCAGCTGCGGCACCCTTCTTAGGCTTATCCGGCGGCCCATCATCTTCTATTGGGCCCATGTGACCCAGACAGCGCATGGGCTTCTTGCCCGTAAGGCCGCCGAAGAGGTGCTCGTTGTTCTCGGTCACAACGTCTAATGTGTCAAGTGCCGTCTTCGACTTTTGCAGGGGCATCTTTTCGGGGTTGCTGAAGCTACACGGCCGGAACAGGGCGTTGCAGGGTGAACATCCGGAGGATGTTCCGTCCTTAGCATTGTAGATAAAGCATTCGAGGGACTTCGAACGACAGTAGTCGCAAGGCTGGGCAGGCTTGTGGTATCGAGGCAGCCAACTAGAAAAGTCGGTGATGAACTCTTCTGTCACCGGCACTCCATCTGGGATTTGGTCCAGGAGAGCGAAGTCCTCGTCGAAGACGCGACAGAGACACCTGAAGATAATCAGAATGATATTCGAAAAAAGAAGAGCAAGTCCGCTGTGGGACCGAGCTATCATTAGACGCTCCATTCAGAGGACGAGCGATGAAGACTCATCGACGGTGAATATTCCAGAGAACGTATTGAGAACTTATGGGGAAAGATCAAGATGGACCAAGGAAGATTGAATTGCCCCGCTCCTTATCCAAGCTCTGCCGGAACAACAGGAAAGAACTGGATGGGGTGCTAGCAGGAGCAGAGGGCTAAAAAGTGGGAGACTAATTGGCGTCCACAGAGTTGAGGAGGATGCCGTGGACTCAAGACCAAAAAATGCATTGGTGTTCGGAAATCAGACTTACCCTTCATTACCATCTTGGCCATGAGCGGGACATCCAACACGGTGGTCTTCCGTCGCCAGAACTTGCCCGCTCGGCTGCTGGGACGTATTCGGCATGGCAGCTTCCCCAAAATCGAAGAATTGAGCCATATCAGAGGCTACGTTGGGAGTAGCCATAATGGCGGCGTCAATCGACCACGCCGACAAGCGAGGGCTATCAACGACCCGCCCTGTGGATGATTGATTCGAAACAATTGCGCCCTCCGGAATGACGATAATGCGGGGGAAATAGGTGATATGTAAGAAACATGGAGGTGCCGTGAGAAAAGTGAGCCTGAAGACGAGAGTTAGGACGCCATGCCTGTGACTCTTCGTCCCAAACGAGTAAGGCGCAGCTACTAGCTAATTTGGGACAACTGATCAAGTTGAAGGGCGCGGTGGCCCGAGCTTCTATGCTAGGCTTTTCCGAGGGAACACGCGGCTGTCAAAGGATCTTAAGCTTAACCGCTGAGTAAGGTGATTCTTACCGCGGTACACTATCCGTCGAGCAGCGCGATTGACGGCTGTTCGTGTCCCGGGGTGGGAAATGCTTTGAGAAAGACGTTACTGTGGATGTGCTGTCAGTCGTCGCAGTTCCATAAACTGAAATTCGACGACTTGGATCATTGCCCGAGGTGCGCGCTCTTTTCTATCCCCTGGACTTGGAAGAGGATTTCGAAATATATCTCGACATGTGCTGTTTCTTACCCTTCTAATACCCCTCGCCTATCCCTCCCAAAAGCCGGCTACCCCTCCACAGCTGTTCATCGGCTGACAAACCCACACTTGGCATTTGCACCAACTGCACAGTCATCGCCGGATAATTCCTTCATTGGCCGGTATTCTTCTAGAAGCTGGTCGACCGCTAAACGCCGCCTTTGTGGGGTGGTTGGGGCAGCAGTTTGCGAGGACGCGTGCCAGGCGCATCCGGCAGGTCTAGCCGTCAGCAGCGACTTGCATAGATGAGGAGTGAGATGACGTCGCGGGCGCCGTTTATCGGAGGGTAAGGTATTGAATGCGAGGTTTACGGATGGGATCGGTGGGTGTCGGTCCGATGGTAGCCGCTTACGCGCTATAGTGTTCGAATCATGCCAGGCTGATGGGAGTATGGAAGAATAGAAGGGATGAAATTTGATGTCATGCCGGAGTACGGTCAGAAGTT
The DNA here is from genome assembly GCF_010094035.1 of Trematosphaeria pertusa. Classification (NCBI taxonomy): domain Eukaryota; kingdom Fungi; phylum Ascomycota; class Dothideomycetes; order Pleosporales; family Trematosphaeriaceae; genus Trematosphaeria; species Trematosphaeria pertusa. Next base: position 224,032 of record NW_022987219.1, on the reverse strand, counting down.
ATGAGTGTGGGGAGAAAGCCTGGAGGAGTTTAGCGAGACAGAATTGACCAGCAAGGCAGGCGCGTAGGGGCGGCTTCCCAGCTTTGAAGCGTTAAAGTGCATCCGCGGATAGGCCGGCGGCAAGGGCCTTGAGAGGCTTCAGGATATTTGTAAAGTGCGAAACTTTCGCTAGATTGTAGATATGCAGATTGTGTGATGCTCTGTAGCTGATGGAGGGTACTTGTATGGACGAGCCGTTCTTCCCTGGGGCCAATGATGGTAATACTCCAATAGCACGTATGGCATGTCAATCATCATTATGCGCCCTGCCGCTCACGGTCCTATCCGACTGAAACCTGTAGAACGGCCGACTAGCCTCATCCTCAACAACCACCTCACAACCCTCTCCAACCGCATCCCATAGCATCACAACCTTGTCCCGGAACTCTCTGGTTTTCTTATGAAGCCATCTTATCTCATCCGGCGTCGCGTCCTCCTTCCAGGGATCAATCGGCTTCCAGTGCCCCATCCCCTTCACAGTCATCCTTCGCAAGCTCGGCCACGGCCTGGATACCAGCACCGGTAGGATATGACTGTCGAAATATATATCCATCGGCAGACGCGCATCGTGACTCGGCCCAGCAAAGACGGGATGGCACTGTCTGTAGGGCGCGTAATCAATGTCTGGCCCGTGCTCGAAAAGCAGCTCGCGCAGGGTAGGTTTAACGGAATCGATGAAGGCGCCGATTTCTGCGTACCAACGGTTATCGTCCGCTACATCATCTAGCCAGGATCTCGAGCGTCGCATAAACCAAATAGTCGAGCCCTCGACGAGCTCGGCTGTAGTTAGCAGATGGAAGCTTCTGAGAACTGTGCAGCGTCCCGTCAAGTCGGCGAGGAAGCCTTGAGCTACTCCGTGGCGATGGCGTCGGTGAGATGCAATTTCGCTGTCGCTTAAGATGCCTAAATTCTGAGGTGGGTCTTGGAATGTTTGGAGGTTGTTGAAGCGGAGGTGACGGAGCTTCGACGGGTCGATAGAGTTAAGGATCGTGGAGATCACCGTAATCGATGCAATGCCACTTAGACTGACGGAGGTTGCAGTGCTGAAGAGCGATGGAGGTGGAGGATCAAATTCGCCGCGTGCACTGCCCGGAGGCTCTATTAGCGTCTCAACGTTCGAGCAGCATTGGGGTGGTAACGCACGTCATGAAGGCGAGATCAATCGTAGTAATCCTAGTAAAGCATGTAAACGCTCCCCAGAGATCATCTTCTATCGTCAGTATGACTACTATCTGAAAGGAGAGAGCCTACATGTTCCATGATTGAAGCCGTCACGAGAGTTCCGAATGTCATCCCGATCGGAGTAGCGGTCATCGGTGTTCGCCAGCGTCCAGCGGAGAACGCGGCCCCGGCGTCCCAGGTCGAGATGGTCATTGAGCAGTTCCAACAGCTTTCGCTGCCTCCAGGTAACAGACGCTTCTCGGTCCTCCAGGCAAAGCTTTATGTGGTCGGATGGAACTTTGCTGTTGCAATACGTCCTATGTGTTCCCCATTCCTCGCTGTTGTGGAAGCTAAGGTCAAGGGTGTGGAACAGGGAATGGATCTATTGTGGAACGTTAGCGGAGTAAAGCCAGTCCCGGAGGCCTTCAGCAGATAGAGAGGGGCCTGCTCAGGTGGTGCTTACGCAAACATCGTATACCGCCTTGGATGTTAGGCAGAGATGCAAGACAGCAGAGGAGTCGCAATAGGAAAGCACCTAGTGGCGAAGCTCTTCTGGTAGGCGTAGTAGGATGGGGACGGTGGGTTCTATAGTGACAGAGCCGAGGACGAGGTCAAACCGAACGGGAGGGCTATAGGTAATACAGGAGGAAAGAAGAAGTGTGGCTGCCTTAGGCCCTACTTGGGCCAAATCCTTCGCGAAACGTTGATGCCTGAAGCAGCGCTCGCTATAAGAACGGCAGTGCTTCTTGTGCGGCCGACTTGCCGTGCTCTTTCTCTTCTCTAGAAGCTCGTTCTCAACGTCTTACCTCGCCACCGGGTGCTTCGAACCTGATTGGCGCTCAACCGGTCATGCATGCGTCGGGATGTGGTGCGTTCTGGTGCGAAAGGCCGGGGGGCGGGGTGAGTTCGCCAACGTCGTCCTCCGATAAGACACCATACTAACCCCCCAAGCAGGATATCGTAATGACCGTGCTGAAAGAGGCTCTGCAATGCTCTCTGTCTGGGATTAATCGATCATCGTCGTCCCCTCGAGATGAGATACCCGCCTTGGCGTCCCCGCGCGAACGTCTGTCCGGCAGGCTAGCGGTCTGCCAACGCATCCACGCATCGCACAGCTGTCCAATACAGAATGGCATTCCATAAGCCGCACAGCTAGCCAATTCCTGTTCGCCTCGTCCCTCCACAGCATCATGTATCATGTATCCCGTCACCGCCTTCGCCTCTGCCGTCCTCCAGCTTAAGGCCTGCGATTCGCCTCAACGTTTGCCGTGAAACCGCTTGGGTTCAGACGAAACCTCACTCCACTCCTTCAACCGCTGTGCCCCGTCTCTCCACCAGCGGGCTTCTATCGCACTGTTTTGCGCACACTGCATGTTCGGTAATAATGCCAGAGCAACTTCGTTGACATCGTGCTGAGATGGACGCGGCCCCGAACTGTGCCATTTGTAATGCGCCCGCCTATCCAGAATGTCCCTGCGAGTCGGAGCGCTTGCAGATTGCGGTCAAGCAGGCCGAGCAGCGGGCGATGGAGGAGAAGCTGGCGGAGATACGGTGCGCCCCCCTCAATCTTCATCTCGGCTCTGTTGGAACTGATAAGTGGGCAGCGACTGGGTGATTTCGCATGCGCGGCAGCACATCCTCAACGCCTTCGAACGCCTAACATCGACGCGCAAGCAAGCGCATTCCGCCTACCTCGCATCCCTCCCTAATTACAGCATCTACATGCAATACTCGGGCCATCCGCCCATACACCCGGCGTACATCGACCAGCTTCAGCGGCAGATCGCAGAAGCGCACGCCGAGCTGAAGCGGGGAATCGACGCCGACTGGCGCGCATCCGTGTTGCGCTACCCGGAAGTCCTGGACTACTTTTACAGCCTAGTGGAGCTGCGGCTGCCGAGCGAAAGGTCGCCCAGAGTAATAGAGCCGCCATTCGCTGCTGCGGGGTACGCGGATAGGGGATACATGGACCATTCGAGGCTGGGGAAGGAGAAGAAGAAGAAGAGGCGAGAGGCATCCGCTGCACCACCAGAACGGGGACGGCATAGGGAAGAGCCAATGCATGCCGTTGTAGGGCGAGTGATGAGAGGGCCGCCGCCAGTGCCAACCCCGCCTATTGGTGGTGGGTATCCTCGTCCGCCGGGGATGTATCCTTTTTGATGGACTCTCCCTTTACCCAGCAGCTTTCCTTTCTGCTAGACGGCTCTCCTGCTCGCACCATCGACAAGCGCTATCATTCATTTCACGAGCGTAGCGGAAGACGGCAAAACATCGGACGACTCAGCATTATCATGGCGTTTTACCCTTCTCCCCTCAGACCAGCCAGGTCAGAGCTTCTGGGGTTTTGGCGGGCATGCTGCTTATGAGGTATCAAGCATAGCGAGGAGTTTTCGGTTCCTTCGGTGGTCAGATATGCTCTTTCCAGCTGAAGTCCAGTTTTTGGAGTGGAAGGGAATGAATATTCAATCCAATATCTACCGCAAGATAGAAAAGTCCTAATGGAATGAAACAATTATTCTCCTCTGCATCTTTCCCGAGATACCGACAATGAAGTTTAACTCAACACACAAGACCTTGAAAGCATTCACCTTGCTCGTCATTACGAGCTAGTCCGAAACAGGCTACCTCCCGCCTGGCCCAAGCTCCAAACTTTCGACATTCGACTCTTGCGGGTTCGCCGACCACACTTCCAGCCCACCGCATCCACCGTATACCTATTATTCAAAAAGAGACAGACGCGTCCGTTTCGTGTTCCGAATCGCCTCTTCGACTGCACTTCCTTCAAATTACACAGCATGGCGGACCGCAAGGGCGCGTACGGCGGAGGCGGCGGCGACACAGATTTCCGCAAGACATACGACCGCGAAGAATATGCCCGCCGCGCGAAAGAACGAGAAGCGAAGGAGAAGGAAGAATCGAAGGCCAGATATGAAGCCAAGATGGCTGGCAAGAAGTACCACCGCCGGGCTTCTACGCCTGAGGATGTGCGCATGACGACAGCGCGAGAAGCCAGGCTAGACGTCCAGTCACGAATAGGAACAACACAGATTGTAACAGGTGGCGGGGTGGGTCGTAAGAGCGGAGTTGGCTTCGTTTGTTCGGTACGTAAAGGTTCGAATATCTATATGAGAGGCGATGCTGACGCTGATTACCTTAGATATGCGACCTCTCCTTCTTCAATAACCACGAGTACATCGAACACATTAATTCTCCGGGACACTTGGCGAGGAGTGGGCAGTCCGCCGAAGTGGTGAAGGCCACACTGGACGATGTGAGGGAACGGCTACGATATCTCAGCAGGAAGAGGAAGGAGGAATCCAGGGTGGATGAGACGGATCTAGATAAGAGGTTAGAGAAGCACAAGGAAGAGGAGGAGCGGGAACGGGAGGAGAAGCGAAGGAAGCGGAACGAGAAGCGGAGGTCGAAGAAGCAGCAGGATGACTGGTGAGCTGCGTCTCCACCGGTTCGTAGGGTGGAGGCAAACGAGAGCAGCGCTGGTCTTTTGGTTTCCGTGATAGAAAGCACTGTGGTCACGGCAAGGGCCCTACATGAGTAGTGCATCGCACTGGAGGACTATGGCATGGGGAAGGATCCGAAGTTGCGGACCTGGACGAAAAGCGGATCGAGCATTTCTGGCGTTTGGTAGATACCCACATCCGGTTCGTAGTATCGCAAGATAGGTACTAGAGGCGTGGGTCACATTCATCGCATACCAACAATTGTGTCTATGCTCGTTTTCAAGTGCCGCGAATCTTTGTCCGGCCACAGTAATAAGCCTACCTAGCGTAGTGCGGGGAAGACGTGCGTCTCCGCGTTTGGGAGAAAACCCCCCTTGATTGTGAGATTCCGAGACGGTTGACGCAATCGCTGATTTCTAAGCACCCTTCGGCTTCGCGCCTAACATCTTCGTACATAGTCCACGTTCAAAACACGTCGATAACCACAGGTAATCTCGAGCTATCATTCATTCATACACACCCCACCATCCTCGAGCATCTATCCAGCGCTAGTCATTCCTGACGCCATACCCGAGCTCCCCTAACTCGCGTGCTGCACGCAACCTCGAGCTTCAACATGGCGGCTACGAATGGCGACGCTCCGAAGATCACGCTCTACACAAATCACCGCTGCCCGTATGCGCATCGTGCGCATATTGTGCTGAAGGAGCTGGGACTGCCGTATGAGGAGGTCATTATCGATCTGGAGAGGCCGAGGGATCCTTGGTATTTGGAGGTCAATCCGGTATGTGGTTCTTCTGTTCATGGTGGAATTGTGTATTTCATCAGCGGTGCGAGAGACAGCCCTGAGAAAATATCCATTTGAAGATGCAAAGCAGTTCGATTGAGGGTCATGCTGCGCTCCTGCGTAGTTCTTGCCTCTTGCTGCGTCTCGTTCCTTCCGTCTATCCCAAAGCCCCTCAACAACCCGCCTCCCCCACTGACATGATCATTCGCAGCGTGGCCTCGTCCCCTCCATCAAGTTCAACGGCGAGATCATTACCGAGTCCGCCATCGTCTCTCAATTCCTCGCTGATGTATACCCGTCGCCTCTGCTTCCTGCCACCGGCGGCGTGGACGCCGCCCTGAAGCGCGCACGCATCAATTTTTTCATCGATACTTGGAATACGAAGTGCAACAGCTACTGGCTTCAGATTACGAAGAAGGATACGGACGAGGAGAAGGAAGCTCTTGCTAAGGAGTTTGTGGGCATTGTGAGCAAGGAGATCGAGCCGTTGCTCAAGGATGCGTCTCCCTTCTTTGGAGGGAGCAGCAAGGTCACCTTGGCCGAGGTATATACGCTGTACATCTGTCTCATGGACAGTGCTAATGACGAGCCAGGCCATCACCGCACCGTTCATCCTCCGCACCTACGCCTACGCCAAGCACGGCATCCTCCCGCAATCTGTCATCGCGGGCTTCAATACCCTACCCAACTTCTCAAAGTGGGCCGCCGAAGTCATCAAGCAAGACAGCGTGACGTACATATGGAACGAGGAAACGACCGTGGAGGGAACGAAAAAGAGGATCGCGAAAATGAAAGCTCAGAGCAAGTGAACAAGTCACACTATGACCGGGTACGTTCTGACGAGCAAAGTATAATTATTTATCCCAATGACCCACTCCGTTCCCAAAGAAATTCTATCTATGTCGTTGTGTATGCTGATGCTGATGCTGATGCTGATGCTGTTCGATAACCCTCAGTCCTTTGGCAGGTAGGCTTGGTCATGATTTTGGGGAATCACAAACGTCAAAACGAAACGCAAGATCCAATAAACCACTCCCAAACACCGCTGCGGCGAACCCCAGCGCCTGCAGCCGATATGGAAAAGAAAAGAGACAGCCTAGCCTCGTGCAATGATGTGTATCGAGTTTGCCGACATGCTGAGTACGTTGAAACGCCAGAAACGTCGCGCAGTGATGCTCAGAGCGTGACGGAAAGGGAACGCGCCTCCTGCTTTAGTTCTTCATGTTTGGAGCATGTCTCGTTCAGTACCTGGAGCTTCTGCGGGTTCGCTTCGTAGGTGGGAGCGCCTTATCGGCCGCACTGAGCTGCAGGATTATCTTAGCAGCATCGAGCTCTCGCCTCGTGTGAAGACCATCCCCGCCATCTTCTTGCCTCTGCTCTGAATCTGAGTCTGCAGTAGCGACTTCTGTCGGAAGACGGCTTGCTTCATCGTCGTGCTCATCGCAGAAAGCGACCTTCGAGTGAGTTCGCTTTGTCCGAAACGGCTCACCGTAATATCCATCCGGCACCGAAGTCGGAAACAGCTGATGAAGAGGTGGCAGAGATCTTGGTGGAGAACCGAAAGTCGGAGAGTGTAATGTGGTGGTTGGCGATGCGGGAGACTGAGAGCGGTTGACCGACCTCCACGTCTGACTTCGAGGAGACACTTGTGGTGAGAAGAGAGGCCCATCGTCTCCGCTTCGATCTGTCCGAGTATCACTCGCGTATCCGCTTTCCTCCTCCGAGGTTCTTTGATGCTGAGCTTTATCGACCTTGACCCCCCAAGGCGGGCATCCAAATTGCAGCTTTGGACTGTATGGCTCGGCCGATGGCTGCGGAGCTGCAGTCTTGTAGGAGGGACCCTCTCTCCGGAACCGGTTTGTTTCCTCGGTGCATTCCCGCACGATATCCGGATCGATGAGAAACTTAGCATAGTTGGGATCCGTCGGATGGACGCACATCGTCGGAAAGTCGTTACCGAAGACGGGCGTGAGAGCCCATCGGATGTTGTAGCAAAAGGTCGCCGCTATGGCCTTGGCCGCTTGATAAGGCATCCAGTATCCTGCGATTGTCAGTAAGTGCGCTCGGACCCCATCATACGGACAGGTACTGACCTTGGCACACGAGAGCGCCTCCTGTTATACTGTAGCTGATGTCTTTCAGCCCCAGATTCTCCCGCAGAGCCTTGGCTGGTATTGTCTACCACCGTCAGTATATGTTCTAACCAGGGGACCGACTTGCTGACTTTTGAGTACTTCAAGGATTTGAAGAACGGCGTCATGCGGACGAGCCCGACGTTATAGTCCCACACCACGACGTACTCCTTGTCTTCTCCCGGTATCTTGTACGTGTACTGGAACACTATGGCTTCGTCAGCGGCATGTTACTGCCAATGGAACTGCACCTACTCTCAAAAGCGTCTCTCCCGGTCTTTTCCAGGAAGTCTTTCTTGTCACTGTTGTAGGGGATGTGACGTACACCCTTCCTCAAGATCTCGCCCATAGGGTATATCTGGAACCTGCGATGCTGAGCCGCGAGATCCATATCGTCGCCGGCCTCGTATGGTGGGTAGTTGACAAAACCCACTATCTTGTTTCCTTCTGAGAAGATGGGAGCGTCTTTCGGGATCCTTTGTCGCTTCGGGACGGAGATAAATGGGGCTGCGGAACGAGGCATTGATGCAGGAGTGGGCGACTCCGAACTGCGGTAACCATGGTGGTCGCCGCAGAAAGGATTGAGCAAAGATTGTATCTTCATGGTGCTCCGCAAGCGAATTGGATCGTTGGGGTTTCTTGTCCGAGGTTCGAGCTGTGTGCTTCGATCCTTGCCTCAGCGTACCTGGCAAGGATGGACTTGAAGCAAAGACCAGGACGGGTAGCAGGACTAAGCTGCTGTGGAACGAGAGACCGGTTTGGGGAGAATCAAGTTTGGTGGCAGTAGGCAGCAGAAAAAGAGGCTGACCTGCGCAGCGTTTGCGGACTGTCCACGAGGACGGAATGACCACCTTATACGAGCCAGCGATATCGCTGAACAAGAGCCCCACCACCTGGAGATACAACCTGGACTTCCGTTAGACTCCAGCACTGGATGAATAGCTTGCACATGGTACGTACGTACTGTGTTCGGACGGCAGATTCAACGAACGGATGTCTGATGGACCTGAGGAATCTTGCAGCGAGAAGAACGAGCGTTCCACTCCGGCCGGCCCTAGTCTGGAGGTGATCGCCCGGCAAACGGGAGAGCCCCGTGGCGATAGCTGCCTTCTCGCTTCGTGTCCAACGGATTTTCAGTTCGGCTATCGTGGGAGGACAGCTCGACCAGTGACTTTTGACTGTGGGGTAGTGACAAGCCAGCACACGTCAAGAGAAAATAAGATCGAATGAGCTGTTGGAATTACCGGTTTCGGACGGTAGAACCACCCCGCAGGATGAAGTTCGATAGAAGCGTGTCAACAACCACGCGAAGGTCGGAGGAGTCCAGTTCAAGAAGATAGGACCGAAGCGGATCGAAGGCTAGCGATGGGACATTGCGCCGTCCCGATTCCCTTTATCAGGTGTGTCCTCTTCTTTTCCACGGGCCGCTAGCTGCTACACCTACCCGACAGGCGTCCCCAAAGCTTGTCAAAGCTTCCTGCAGATGGTCTTCCGGTGTGCAAGAAGGCCATATGCTGGGTTTCAGAACACACACTAAATGGCTTGACAGGTTGCGAGACGGGAGGCCCACTCATTGGACCAAACGCCGGTTACCGGCAGAAGGCCCACAGGGTTAATGAGCGTGCAATAGTGGGGGGAAAGGATCGAGGGAGACCTTGTTGCACTGCGTCAAACACTCCTCCCGCGCAGAACCCTGCATCTTGACCGGGAGCTCTATGACCTCTCTTTGTCCTAAACATTTCAATCGGCCTCCATCAAAACAAATACGAGCTTGCCGGGGCGGTGCAAGCGCGCAGCAATGACGCCACCTGCCAGCCATTCAGTATACTAACCCGGAACGAAACCTAAATCCGTTCCAAAGTGGCAAGGCGTATAATGTCCTGCAATCGCGACTGCTCTTTGAAAGGAGAAAGGCCCTCGTGGCATTGGGGAGTCTGTTCCTACTACAGATCGAAAAAAACTCGCCCAGATATTCACCTGGTCTCACGCAACCTATGCGATTGCCACCATACCTCTTAGCCAGCACCCTCGCTAGCCAGTAGCCTTCGCGGGGACAGTCAAGCCTGTCATGCTTCCTGTCGGTATGGCGTGTGAGGGAACGAATCGGTACGTTGTTTACATGCAGCAATCCGCTCGCACAAGCGCACGTACCTATCTTGGCCGACCCGCACAGGCAAACGTGGTCGCATTTCCCCTTGTGGCATGCGCACTTCGGCCGCTCGCGCAATTGCAAGCCTGGAAGAGAAATTGGTTGGTTGTGCTTTTGTCGGTGAGGTACCATTTGCTGGCCAGAATACTCGAGGCTCTCATCCCCTGGCTGCTTGCTATCCCGGTTCACCAAGACGGACCAGCCTCACCATCCGCAACGGCCAAAAATCTTGCAAGGCATCACCCTTCGCACTGAAGGCTAGCTGCACTCCCTCTGAGCAAGACAAGGCGCTTCCTAGTCCAAGCCTCTTCAGTTGTTGGCATACGCGTGAGCATTTTCTTGGACCGTGTCTCACAGGACGCCCATCGGACAAAGAAAATGCGTTTCAGGCTTGCGAACATGCAGCATTGACCGCTTTTCAGGCGTCTGGACGTGAAAGGGAAAGAGCGGTGTTTACTGTCTCAGTTTTGACCGCCTCAAGACTCCGCAGGCCACACTGCAGCTCCTTGTCAAAGGTGCGTGCAGCACACACTGCCGCGACCCGTACAGCTCTGATTGAGGAATGTTCAGAGCTGCCCTTCCAAACTCTTCTGGAACGCTGCTATCTCAAACCTGGGCGCAGGATGGTGGGTGAGGGACGAAGCTGAAGCCAGTGGGCTGAAAAGGTCTCAAAATCGGGCTGCGGCGGCGCCCTGATGTGGGTTTCCAGTGGTCATAATCACGATCCCGCTGTCACTGCGCTCGACCGGCGGTGGCGGATTCGACAACACATACTTCTGCCGCCATCGTCCGGTCAGAGGCTTGTATCTGGGCTCGCCCACGCATGGATCTCCACTGGTCGAAGCCAATACTGCATGCACCTTTGAGACTCAAGGTCATTTGAGCAATGCTAAAGGTGGAGAAGGGCGACATGCGGTGTGCGTCTGCTATCGAGCATGCTGCTGGGGTTCCTTTCCGTTTCCGCACCGGCTACACAGAGCCGTCACGCTGGGATGACAGACCCTTCAGGTAAATTGAACCTGGGAAGCGTGATACAAGCCCACCGCAACTTGTGACTGTCCACTCGGAGGCGATTATCACGGCAAAGGAGATCCATCGATAATGCAGCGTGCGATCTTGTTTTGAAATCAACGCATACGGGATGGTGGATCAGGGGGTGAAAATGGAGCCAAGCCGCTGATGATCAGGTAAGGACACCGTGGAGTCTGTAATTGACCGGGTTTCAGACTCACAAGAAGTAACTTCGCGCAGCAGGGACTTCGTGCGGTTTTGGCAACGGCACAAAGAAAGGCTGCACGGCTTGCGTTCACTCAGCGTCTGCTCTCGTACGACGCAGCTGTCAAGATCTGAATGGGACGATGAACCGTGGTTCTGCAAATGGAGCACGCATCATCAGAAACTCGCCTATGGCTCTCTTCCGCTGCAGTGTTGTCTGCAGTGCGCCAGCCATGCACCACCCTGACTCAGAGAGAAAGGCTGCCAGAACCACTACTCCAAGTCGGAGGACTCAGTAGAGAGGCAAGTACAAAGCATACTGGTGCAACTAGTGGTTCAATAACGTTTGGCGTGTAGGTCGCACGAGAGCGTGGGGCCACAGCTATCTTGCGCAAGGCGAGAGAGCGCGACGCAGTTCGCCATACATCGCCGCTATCCACCGCCGCTACCATTGCCGCTAAACGAACCTTCCGTACAAATGATCGGACCATATTAGCAAAGTTCATCGCCCATTCCCAAGAGACTAAAACCCACCATCTGGTATCGCACTCAGGCCACAAACGGATGGGCAGCCTATTGAAATCTCTCCCGCAACGCCAACTATGCCACGAATACTGGTTTCCAGGAGCAAACCTCCATATTTGATTGGCGATCCCACATTGGGCCGTCCTCTAGGCTTCCACGCCACACAGGCATCTCTCTCGTGTTCCTCTACTGTCCGGAAATCGCCATCGACAGACGCACAGAACGGGAGCTCTCCTCGCCCCGCAGTCGCCATCCACCATGTATGCGCATGCCCAGTGCTCCTTGACGGCTGAGCACGACATGTTCGGCCTGACAGCCGATGCCCAACAAGCAGAGGGGAGGGTGGAATCCTGCAGAGGGTGCGACCAGCTTGTCAAAATCTACAACTGCAACGGCGCTAAGTAGTGGTTACGCTCTAACGGCGTTCAAAGGCAATACCGACGAGACATGTTAGCGCCTTGGGCTATTGTGCCACTCGGAATGCTCCCTATGTCCCACTATCATGTCGCTGTCGTCGAACAATCCTCTCACACGCAACATGTAAATCACGAGCTTTGACCTTATCAATGCTCTGAGGTCGGACACCCGCAGGCACCGAATTTCCCTTCCTTTCAAAGGCACAGTGTCCATTCGCAGGAAGGGACTGCTGCGAACAGGCGACACGGATGACGTTTGGGGGAGACACAACGTCTGCAAGCGATGGGCACGAAGGCTGAAGCCTGCAGTGGTTTCGAGGACGGTGTATCGCGACTTCTACAGAGCGCCCTGCCTGACAGCTGTTGTGGAGCGTTTAAGCTTTTGTGGCGCTTTTGGCTGCGTTGAACAAGGGCGTTGCCCTCGAGACTATGTTACTGTAGCTCGGTAGACGAGGCAAGCGGTTGAAGGATCATTCCTGGTTTGCTGCTTCCGGAGGATGCCTCCTGGCATCACCTCGAAGGCATCCGCTTTCGTCTACTCTGGTTGCTACGCAGTGTCCCAGAACGGAGGGGTGTATATCGAGAGTTAGGTGGGCAGTCGCCTCGCTTGAGCACGGTGTACGACGAAGGCACTTTGGGAATGGCGATTTCGGAGCATTTCGTTGTGCCCTATTCCGCGCGAGGTATGTCGCCCTATTCTCAAGGCTATTCCACATGCCGTCCTTCGAACTAAACCACCTTGCCATTGCTAGTATCTTCCCCTAAGCCTACCCTCCAGTCGTGTCGCTCTCCCCTCCGCGCTAAACGTCCCAATACCACGTCTGCTGTACGCGCATTCTGGACTTGCGGCCGAATCTGTCGTGCACCACTCAGACACGCAGTCATCTCCGCAATTCGCTCGCTCCACACCGATCGGTTCCGGACGGTAGCATATCGATACTGATTTCCTGTTGTGGTCCGCACCACGCTGGCCCTGTGGGTCAGATGCGGGTGTCATTGGAGGGAACGAGAGAGAGGAAGGGGGCCATGGACTTGGCTGACAGGTTCTAGCAGCCGCTTGGTGCGAGGTAGGCTGATTTGCGTCGTGCAAGACCGCGAACACCAGTTCTGCTGAGAGGCAATGCCCAAAGGAGGACAGGCCAGCCTCACTTCTTTTGAGGGGGCTATATTTACATGCGTCTGTGACGCCTCTTCCAAAAAGAATCTTCAACTTTTTTTCGTCTCCTCCATCGAATAATTCTATAGAGGCACCGACTCCCAGCCAACGCACATCGTCGTACAAGAGGCGGAGCAAAGCGCGGCGGATCCGCGCTCCACAGCCTCCGCCTCCCCGCCTCCCCACTGGCTCCGCTCGTACCGAACGATGTAGATACCCTCTCGCTCATCGTTCGTTCACGACGTCATGCTTTCACCTAGCCTGCAGTCGGCGCTCAGCTAGCGGCTAAGCGCGAACGGTACGTACCCTTCCTTTCCTTTCCCCTCCTCCCCCGTCTCAGTCTTCTTCGCTCCACCGTCCACACTGGACTAATCTAGCGCAGCACATGTCAATGATACACCACCGTAACCAGGAGCACCTGCCCGTCCGTCCGTCCAACCTGCCGTCTCGTTTCGCTTCGCTCTTCCAATACCGTGTCCCCATCTCTCCCAGCCGGCCAGGAGCGCGATTTTGACAGCGGGAGCTATGCTATGTATGCGCTTCGCCTCTTCGTGCTCCGGCTTTCCTTCCCGCGCACGCCATCTCCGCACTCCAGTGCACTGTGGGGAGCTGCTAGCTAGCTCACTTGGTGTGTTCAGGACAGGACGTATTGCGCGTCGATCGCACGGGAGACTCTCAAAGTCTACATCACAGGCGGGCCGTGGATATGGTATGGCTAGCGGACTTGCGGGCTTTCAGTGCAACTCTATCCATCCGTTTGGCTTCCACTGTTTCCAGGAGACACTCGTCTCCCACTATGCGTTCGAACTATCCGCCTCTGTTTGGCCGTAGCATATGTAGCCAATGGCTGTATACGTAGCAGACAGAATGAAGACCGCACTGCTCTCATCACCCTTGCTGTCAGTTCCTTGCGGGGATAGTTTATCCCACCCAAAGGACGCGGGGACGCGTACGTAGCACATCCACATATCCAAGCATCTGAGGGAGAAGGCAGAGGAAACAAAGCGCCACTTCAATTTGGCGCCGCTCAATCGTGAGACTACCTAATATTACGGAGAACGATGTCCAAAACTCCATTCCGTACCCAGTGTCCCGTGGCCCAATAGGTGACTCCGTGAATGAAACAGCCAGAGGTGTCTGTGAGAAGGGGACTCGCAGTGATGCTCATCACCACCACATGATCCTTAAACGCCCCGGCACCGTGCCCTTGGGTATCTCCCCATATTCACCATGTCATAAACATCACCAGAGCAAGCCGACGGGAGAGTTTACTCGCTCTCATCCTCCTCAAAGCTCGGCTCAGACGCCTCATCGCTCTCCTCGTCATCGCTAACCACATACTTAGCCGGCCTAGCCGCAGCCCTCCGACCCGGTCGCGCAGCAGCGGGCTTGGGCGTCGGCTCGTCGTCATCCGAGAGGAGTTCGTTGGCCAGCTGGTCCGCATCCTCCATCTCGTCGTCCGACTCGATGGTGATAGGCTGCTTTGGCTTGGCTGCGGCCTTCGGAGCGGCCTTCGGTGCGGCGAGATCCTTGGCCTTGCCGAGGCGGGCGGCGTAAGCCTTTGCCGCTGGGCTGAGCTGTGTCGTCTTCTTTGCCACGACAGCGGCGGGTGCAGCCTTCGATTTCGGTGCCGGCTTGGCTTTAGGAGCAGCCTTTGCGACGGGCTTCGCAGCGGGCTTGGACTTCTTGATGCCGAAGCCGAAGTCATCGTCATCGTCGGAGCCCATGATCGTGTCGTTGACGTTGCGAGGAGCGGGTTTATGGGGAGAACCCTGAGGCATGAGGCCTTCGTAGTTGGTCACGTCGTCATCCAGGTCGATGGGGCTGCTCTTCTGAGCACCAGCGCGAGCCTTCGAAGTCGCCCCAGTGGCGCTATTCGGGCGGGCACCGCTTCCGCTACCAGGGCGAGCAGTCGAGAACAGAGGACGGTCGTTGCTGCTACCTCCGATCGTCTTCACCATGGTGCTAACATCGAGAAGATCGTCGCCCATGCTATCACTCTCGCTGTCATTGTCAACCACATAGTTCGTAGCCTTCTTGGCTGCGCCTCGAGCAGTGCGGGAAGTGGTGATAGTCTCTGCGGGCTTCTTCTCCGCTTCTTTAGCAACGGCAGCAAAGACGTCTGAATCAGACTCCGAGTCGACAGGGTCTGGTTTTGCTGCTGGCTTCTTGACGTTCTTGGCAGCAGGACGGCTTTTCTTCGTTGCAGCTGCAGGTGCTGACACGGGAGCAGGCTCATCAACGTCCATTGCACTATCGCTGTCAAGCGGTATCTCCTTTGGCGCCGCCTTCTTCAGATAGCCAAGCATACCCGCCTGCTTTGTTGCCGTCGAACCCAATGCAGCTCCGCCCTTGAGGGCAGCGGTCGCGCTCGGCTTCTTAGGCTCATCCTCCTTGTGGAGGTAGCTGAGCAGACCGCCGGTCTTGGGCTTGGCCTTCTTCTTAACAGGACCAAAGTCAGAGCCAGAATCGTCAGAGTCGTTGTCGTCCATCTTCCTCTTCTTCTTCTTGCCTTTGGAAGGAGCGATGCCTAGCTTGTGGGATGCACGACGACCGGTATTGGCAATCTTCTTGGCGCGCTTCGCTTCTTCATCGAGCTGGGTGTTCCACTCCTCGACAAAGGCATCAAGGTCCATCTTCCAGATATCCTTTGGCGAGAGCTTGAGAAGGGCGTCAATCTCCATCTCCTTGTCGCCGATCTGCCTCAGGAGCTTCTCGACACGCTCTGTAGTCAACGACCAGATAGCCATCTATATGCAATTAGCTCGATTCCTGAATCGTAATATGGCGATTCACTTACACCCAGGAGGTAGTCGAAGTCATTTGCGCCAACCGCACCCTCGCTCTCTTCGTTGTCATCTTCGAAAGCTTCCTCTAGCTCACCAGCTTTCTTGGCGTCCGAGACCTTCGGGAAGGGCTTGAAACCAAGCTTCTTCAATTCTTCGACGAGTACAGCCTTTTTCTTCTTTGCTACAACAAGTTTTCCGTCGATGATCATCTGAATGAAACGGGACTGGTTGGTCATCTTCTCGAGCTCCTTCTGCATCTCGTCTAGCTGGTGTGCCTGTATAATGTTAGAGGGAACTTTGCATATGATTGCATATAACTTACCTTGCGCTTCTCATAGTACCTCAGGCGGATGTGGTAGAACTCCTCCATGATGTCAAGCACTGAGGCGTACTTGTGGATGCGGCCCTGATGATCGAAAGCAACCAGGTTGGAAGTAGCCATGGTCTTGTAGAGCTTGAAAGCCTCTTCGAGGCCTTTCGCAAGTGCATTAGCCATGTGCTTGTCCTCCAACTTAATGATGAAGTGGACCTTGTCCGGTGTGTTGTAGTCGGTGTAATCTTTGATGAAGGAAGGAGTCTTCTCAGCCTTGATGATATCTTCGAGCTTGTCCTTGAAGTCCTGAGACCAATAGCGCACGGGCAATTCCGTGATCTCCACTTCATTGTCGCTGACCTGCCGTACGGTACCCGTGAACTTGAACCGGTCGTTGCCCATGTCTTCAGTTGTACCGGTGAACCCACGGAACCAAGGCGTCATCGACTTCATATCTTCCTTACACGCGCCTTCGGCCATGCGGATTCTAATGTTCTCGACAATATCAAGCGGGTTGTAGTTCGGAATTGAAGAGCTCCAACCCGTACCGATACCGTCTGCGCCGTTGACCAATACCATTGGTAGGATAGGGACGTACATTTCAGGCTCGATCTTTTTGGTGTCGGACTCGCCGTACTTGAGGAGGGCGTCGTCCTGAGGATGAAAAATCCTTCGCGCGAACGGCGACAGCCGGGTATAGATATACCTAGCGCTGGCCGCATCTGCACCACCCTGAAGACGGGATCCAAAGTTTCCACTAGGTTCCAAGCAGTTGATATTGTTGGAGCCCACGAAATTCTGGGCAAGACCGACAATGGTGCCTTGCATCGAGGCTTCACCATAGGCGTAGTCTGTAGTTCCGGACACGGAACCGGCGAGATCCACGACCTTGACGTCCTTCTTGAGGTTTCGACGGAAGCAAGTGTACATGACTTTGCGTTGACCAGGTTTGAAGCCGTCGACGACTGAAGGAATCGATCGAAGGTTATCGGCGATGCTGAAAAGAATCAATTCCTTGTTGACGAAGTCGTCGTAGGTAATCTCCTTCGTGGTGAGATCGAGATGGTTTCCGGGAATGAATTCCCGCAGCCACTCTTTGCGGGCATCGGCCTTCTTCTTCGAGAAGGCAAGTTCGATCAGCTGTTCCTCTTGTGCACGCATAGTGTGGAACGCCTTCATATGGGTGTCGAGATCCTTGAAGTAGATTTGGGCATCAGATGGGCTGCTGGTACCCAATCCCTTGTAGTACTTGTGATCCCAACCCTTCTCATTCTTGTGCTGCTCTTTCCATTCCTCCCATTCGGGCATGGAGAAGAAGCTGATCAGCTTCTTTGGCTGCTTAATATCGCCTTTCCAGACCTTGACGATGGGCGTGATGAACTCCATGAGGAAGTTGGGGATCTTCAGCAAGCTCGGGAACTGGCACTGAAGGAAGTTGATGAGCAGACCCTTGATATGGCTGCCATCGTGATCCTGGTCGGTCATGATCATGATGTGACCGTAGCGGAGACCCTTGGTGTCGGTATACTCCTTTTTGTGCTGCAGGCCAATGAACTTCTTGATATTCTGAATTTCCTGATTCTTGGAAATCTGGTCGATAGAGGCATCTCGCACATTCAGCAGCTTACCTCGGAGTGGGAAGACGCCGAAGTAATCCGGGTTCACTACAGCGCGTCCGGCCAAAGCGAGCAGGGCGGCTGAGTCACCCTCAGTCAGGATGAGAGTGCACAAGTGGCCATCCTTGGTACCAGCCTTGTTTGCGTCAGTGAGCTTGGAGTTGCTCATGCGGCTCCGCTTGTTGCCATCCGTCTTCTTCAGCAGCTGGTCTGCCTTCTGCTGAGCGAAATGCATAATGTTCTGGATGACCTCGGTCTTCTCGATCTGCTTGAGGAACTTGTCGCTCAAGACGGGTTTGCTGCCGAACTGGCTGGCCTTGGTCGTCAACTGCTCCTTGGTCTGCGAGGTGAACGCGGGGTTGACGATTTGGCAGTTGACGAAGAGGAAGATGTGGTTCTTGATCTGCGCAGGCTTGAGCTTGACGCCGCCCTTGTTTTTCTTGTTCACGATGGCTAGGAGCTTTTCAACAATCTGGTCGGCGATATAGTTGACGTGCGTACCGCCAGACGTGGTGGCGATCGAGTTCACGAACGACACCTGGTTGAAAGCGCCGTCAGAGACAGCAAATCCGATATCCCATCGTTCGTGCCGGTCGGTGATGATGACGTCCTTGTCGTCCTCGCTCTTGCCCTGCTCGCTGCGGATGGCTTTGGTGTACATCTCCATGTACTTGGCGAAGCTGTTGACCTTGACGCGGTCACCGTTGAGGTAGACCTTGACGCCCCTCAGCGTACCCGCCATGTCGTAGGTCCGACGCTTGACGAGCGCCTCGAAATCGTCGTCGATGCCTGTCATGCCGAACTTCTTAAAATCGGCCTTGTAGGTGACTTTGGTGTAGTCGTCCGTCTTGATGTCGGTGATCTTGGCCTTGCCCATCTTGCTCATGTTGTCGGTCCATGTCTGCTTATACTTCTTCTTGTGTTTCGAGTCGACCGTTTCGAGTGTGAACTCGGTACTGAAGACGTTGCAGAGCTTCGCACCGTAACCGTTGCGACCACCGGTGATCTTCTGCTGCTCGTCATTATAATTGGAGGAAGTGAGCAAGTGGCCGAAGATCATCTCCGGGACATAGATGCCATGTTCTTTGTGTATCTCGATTGGAATACCCTTGCCGTCGTTTCTCACCGAGATCTCGCCGGTATCGCGGTCCAATGTCACCCGAATCTCGCTCATGTTCTTGTCGTTTGCCTTGTTGTCTGCGGCGTTCACGAGGATTTCGTCGAAGATCTTGTAGAGTCCCGGGACATAGGACACCTCGCGGTACTCCATGGACTCGGTGGTCGAGTTGTAGACCCACATCTTGTCGCTCATGCGCTCGACGGAGCCAATGTAAGTATCGGGGCGCTTCATGATGTGTTCCAAATGGGTCAGCTGCCTGATTGTTAGCCATGTGCGCATCTTTAGCTGCTGTTTGGGGACGTACCATCTGGTATTTGCTGCTTGCGCCGCCAGCGGCCTTCGTCCCCTTTGACGCCGGAGCTTCCTCCATGCCGTCCATGCTGAAGCTCTCGTTCGCGATGTCTGCCAGGGGCTTGCCGCTGGTCTTCTTGGGGCCGGGCGCCTTCTTCTGCTTCGGAGGCGTGTCTGCGAGCAGCGACTCGTCATCGCCGAGCGGGTCGTTATCCATATCGACGTCCGAGTTCTCGTCCTCCGAGTCGTCTTTGCGTTTCTTCTTCTTCGGCGCCGCCTTTGCCTTCGGTTTCGGCGGCTGCGACGGGTCCTTTGGCGGGCGGCCTCGGGGCTTGCCGGCGGCTGCGGGCTTCTTGGGAGCTGCAGCCTTCGGTTTGGCAGCTTTGACGGGTTTAACGGGCGCGAAGTCAGAGCTCTCGCCCTCGTCGAAGACCGAATCCATGAGAGAGTCGTCCATGGCGACGCGCGGTCAATTGGCAAGTCCCGCAGGACAGAAAGAAGGGTAAGAGGGCGAGGGAGCCCAGTTCGCGCGGAGTTGACCTGGAAAAAACGAAAGGATGGCTTTGTTGTAGTGGGGCGACAGCTGAAGAGAGCGTGTTTTGAAGCGTCGCGGGCTTGTTTTGGCTCGCGTTTGTTGCCCAGGCGCCGGGGCGGCTCCGGATAAAGGCTAGCCTTACGCGGATGGCCGAAGCGCGATGATGGTGATTGGCCCGGTGAACGATGAACCCTGGCGCACTTCTAGTGTCGCTACACAAAGGGGACGATGCGACGGCTGGTGATGGCGAACGGGAGAAGAAGCAGGGGAGACAGCGTTTTTCTTACTGTTCGTCTCTCGTGAACCCGTTTGCGCGCACCCTCGTAGCCCACGCCGCGAGGTAGGCCTAAGTGCTGCCGAACTCGGTTAGCGCGCGCTAGTCTGCATTCGGTGTAGTCTCTTCCTTCCTCAGATTTGTCATCTCATCTTCATCTTTGGACGGCTGGTCCCTCCCGCGCCACAAATTCTACCTGCCATCGATATCCCTCCAACCATCTCACTCAAGATGGCTGCAGAGCCAATCTCAAAGCGCAGGTCGTGCAGCGAGTGCGCAAAGGCAAAGCGGAAGTGCGGGATGGAACTGCCCAGATGCAAGAGATGCGCAAAGAAGAATATCGTCTGCGCCTATCCCAACAGCAGATCCAGTATGGCAAACACGACGTTTCCTGAGTTGGAGTTCCAATGGCTGGACGACCTCATGCGGGATCCGGATATGATGCCATGGTCCGGCTCGCTCCAGCCTCAGCTCGACGCCTCATCACAAGGCACTCTCTCTAGACGCTCCGACTCTGATATTCTATCCTTTCCACGAGAAGAGCCAGACTACTTACTGGGCACGCCGGTTCCGACAAAATCAACTCTCGCCCGAGCGGAGACAGAAGCGGCGCTCCACCGCTTCAAGACGTGGCCAGAAAAGTGGGTCAAGCAAGGCAAAGCGCCCTTCATCCATCCTAGCTTGTACGCCTCCAGTATGCCAAAGGTTCTCCAAGACGCATATGCAGCGTGCGCTATATACTCGACTAAGACGGACCTCAACGAATTCGTTGCGTTCACCGTTATTGAAGCAAAAGCCAATGGGCTACTACACGCCGCAGATCAGGCGTCTTGGACTCCTTTGGATCTGTTGGCAGCGGTCCAAGCCCTTCTCATATTCCAATTTATACGATTGTTCGATGGTGATATCCGACAACGTGCGCTTGCGGAGAAGGCTGAGCCTGTATTGGAAGCTTGGAGCCAGCAGCTCAAGGCTCGGACGACCAAAGAGCGAGAATATACGACTGAGACTTCACCGTCATGGCGGTCGTGGATTTTCAGTGAGTCCGTGCGACGGACCGTTACAATGAGCGTCTTCCTGGCCGGCATCTACTCGTTGGTCAAGCAAGGCTTTTGTACTCTTGGGGATCAGGTTACTGCAAACTCGTTCACCGCCCAGCGTCAGCTGTGGGAGGCTTCGGGCCCGGTTGAATGGGAACAAGCGAAACTGAGCTATAACCCTCACTGGATTTCGAAAATGCAGTTCGATCAGTTTCTACAAGAAGGGAATGGGAACGAGCTGGATGATTTTGGATTAATCCTTCTGATTACATACAAAGGGCAAGATGTGGCAGACCGCTGGATGGCAACGACACAGGCCGAGCGAGATGTAGTCATGGACCGGAATTTCCATCAGAGCCTGCTGGACATGATCCAAGACCGAGAGTATGGCCAGGTGTCTTCTCTAGAACCGCTCTTATAAGTGCGGTACTTTCGCTTAGGTTTGCATCCCGCGTCGCCGAAATCGGACATACAACTCCGGCTTCCACCATAGAAAGTGCATCCGGCAGGATTGTTCCCAGTCAAGGTCTTGGTCCACGAGCTCCATGTCATACACATAGACCATCTTCGCAAGTTGGACGGACATCTGCGCATAGGCGAAGCTGCTAGAAGTCAGCTACATAAATATTCGGGTCTTTGATCTCGCTAGAAAGGGGAGCAATAACTCACAGCCTCCCGAGGCAAGCACGCGGTCCCAGCAAGAACGGCTGACTAGCCTCCTTGGTGTCCTTGCACTCCGGATCGACCCAACGCTCCGGCTTGAAAGCGTATGGCTTGTTCCAATAACGCTCGTCGTGGTTGGTAGTCCACGGGGAGACGTAGAACTCAGTCTGGATTGCTACTCAGCCATAGAACCGTGCATCACTCCGGGCCACCATTAACTGACCCCTTTGGGAACGTAGTGTCTCTCAACCATCACCCCAGGTGACTCGCGGGGGACGCCCTGAGCAGCCACAGGAAAGATGCGCATCACCTCCTTGAGCACCCCCATCAGGTAAGGCAACTGCGTGGCTGATGCGTAGTCAATATCGCTAAAGTTCTTATAGGCCGTGCGGATCTCCTTTTTCAGTGTCTCGTGCACACTCGGGTTCTTGAGCAGGTAGTAGGTGGTTGTGGTCATGACGGTGCCGGTGGTCTCGCCTCCGGCCATTCTGCTCAAGAGTCAATCGTACGTCACCTACGAGGTCTGAAGGAGAGTGTATGCTCTTACGCCAAGTTTGACGAGGTGGCCGCCATTTCCTCCTCGGACATTTCGCCTTTTCGGACCTTTTCAACGACTGCGTTCAGGAAGTCTCGTTGCTCGGTTGTGTTTCGGAGTCGACTGCCGTGGGCAGCGATATGTCAGCCACAACTATGATAACCTAATGGAGAAGCACTCACGCGGCAGTCTTATCCTTGGCATATCGTACCATTTTATCCCGGATACCGACTGTCCACTTGGAAGGAATACATCGAGCAATCGTGAGACATAGAGGGATGCGTCGCAGGTTATCCATGAGCGTAATGACCAACATGTGTCCAAGCATTAGGTCGAGCCAGTCATGCGAGGCTCCTACGGTTTTTAGTCAGCTTCTGGACTTTGCTCATTGGGATACCAGCAAGCTTACCTCTCCGGACGCATCCAAAGGACTCGCCGAAGGACATCTCTCCAACCAGATCGAACCCCAGATAAATGAACCACTTGGTCATGTCAATGCCCTGCTCAGTATCGCCTAGCTGCCCTAGCTTCTGTACCCACTCATCGACTTGCCTCCGGATTACTGCCTCCTGTTGCGCCAATCCTTTAGCTGAAAATGCTGCGGCGAATAGCTCTCGCTTCTGCGCCGCCAGACGTGGATCCCTCTCGACACCCACGGAGGCGACTTCGAAGCCCGCACCGAACATGTCGTATAGCTCGTTCTTGGGGATTTTGGCGACGCCTCCTTGGGAGCGAGGACCGTAGATGGCTCGCCAGGCACCGGCGCTAGCAAATGAGAGTTCGTTGGGGCTTACGCGGAAGACGTCACCTAGACATGGCCGTCAGCCTGGTTTACCTTCGCGGTTTTGTTCTGAACGTCCATAGTTCTCACCATATCGTTTGTGGCATTTGTCAATGACGAGATGGAAGCGGCCGCCCATGGAATGGTAGAAGCGCCATAGCTAAAGAGGTTGAGTTCATCGCGCACTAAAACACGAGATGCTTCGGGGGTCTCACCAAGGATGCTCTTGCCCAGAAAGAACCAGGATACTTTCGAAGCGGGTGGAAGTACAAGTTGTAGAGCAACTGGCCGATCACGTATGCTATGAACTGCGTTGGATCAGAACCGATTTACTTGCAAGACCATTGTCGTGTACTTACCAGCGTTGACACCAGGCGCAACGTCAACCCTGGAGCTACCTGCCACCTGTCGAAGATCCAGCAAGGCCATCCATGCCATACATCCTGCTCATACGTCGCATTTGGATATCGTATGTTTGCTGCTGCGTTCATTTCGTGCGAAGTATCGTTACGCTGCTGGCGCCACTAAAGGCGGTCGTGGATCGATCTCCCTTATGGAGGGATGTGTGGGTTGAGGAAGTTCAATTGTCTCAAAACCACAGCCTGATCTTAATTAATCAACAATTGAGTGGCTATTGAGATAGCATTAGAAGGTGCGATTGCCATCTACGTTAGGAAAGCGAGATGATAATTAGGAATCCACGACCCAGCATTTTCTTACAAGGCGTACTAGGCATCTGGCACCCAAGCGCAATAGACCCAAGCATACCTATGCATTTGCCCGATCGATGCAACCGAGTCATACGGTGCCAAACATCGACATGCAAACATCAGTGGCGAGGAATAATGCTTTGCGTAAACGGTGAGGATGCAAGCGGCACAGCTCCGTCCTGGAGGGCGGCACGCCCTCGCCATTTGCCGAATCCAGACCACACACCGGGGACTGCGCAAGCCACTTATGGGAGCTACCAGACCGATCGGAGGCCCTGATCTGACATTGGAGGGCTGAACGAGAACAAAGAGTCGGCACACCGAGGACGCCGTGTGGCGCTGCGCATGACCTTGACCTTCGCTGAAATAGAGTTCGTCCCGACCTGCGAGAGAGCAAGGCCATACATCACATTTTTCGCGAGCGAAACTGCAATTCGCAAACATGTCTGTGGAATTGGTGGAATCGCGTTCCTTTGGTTTTCCGCAAGCAGGCCGTCTCGCGAGCGGTGTCTGTCAGCAAAAGGCAAACGAAAATACAGACGAGGCACAGTCCGAGCCCAGCGCTGGGTCGGGAGGACCACATACCGGGGATTGAGTGGTGTGGATTCAGATAACAGAACCAGACCCTTGGGACTTCAGACGGAAGTCAGACGGCACACGTGTGCCTTCCGGACTCGGTGTCTTCATTACATTGAACTATGACGCCACTGGAATTCAGCAAATAGTTGAGGGAATTCTCCCCGTCTTCACACGGGGTTGCGATGATCACGGAGAAGAAGATGGGTTCGTTGAAAATTCCCACCAGGAAAGCTGGCATGCAGTGTACCCGAATATTGGAAGGGATCCACGCATGCTTCCCGTATTCCTCGCCTTCCCTGTACATTACGGGACGTCGCTTGCTTTGAAAAGAAACCAACGGCTGCAGACCACTCGTTGGCAACGTAGATGCCATACATTTCTCCCAAGTCCACGGAATGCAAGGGATGCCAATTATCGTATTTCTGAGAGCGTTCCCTGTACCATTGGTCAATTTATACCAAAGCTATTTGAGTGACGAGGTGATGATACTTTTGCTATCACCGTCATGCAGTTACCATATTTTGAGCCGCTGCTCGGAGAGTGTCTTTGATAATGCCAGCCTGATATAGGCGTAGATATAAGCACATCGTTCCCATATCTACGCATGTTCTCCGGCGCGCTAACGAAAGCCGTCTAGTGCAGGCGCTAATGGACTCAGTCAACATTTGTCACCTATTTTATCTCATGCTTTGGCTCGGGGGATTCCTTCTCCGGCACATTGATCGAAACATGCAACGCCTAAAATCAGAATGGTAAGACTTCATGTGTTTTGCTTGGAGACTGCGCTCTCCAAAAGTCGAGAAAGGCACGTTCGATGTGTTTCTTACTAGCAGAAGCGGTCTAAAAGTGTCAAGGATCTTCCCCCATGCGTCCCAGGTGGTCCGGAATGTCCTATAGAAGAAGACATAGGGACGAGTGGGTTTGGAATTATACAGATTCATGTCTTGATGTCCGCGTCGTCGACTTCCAAAACTTTGAAAGGAACGGAATTCGTTGTCAGGGCGCTCCTCTCAGTGTGGCAGCTCTCCAAAAAGGCATAGGAGTCCCGAAATCCAACGAAGCGAGCGCTCATGGTGGACTTCTCCAACCGGTGCGATCTTGAGCCGAAACTGGGGGCAAGTGTGGGCGAGCAGTCCCCGCGGGTATAAATTTCTCTCCGTCCTCCATTCCACCCGTATCACGGCCACAGCTCGAAAAGTTCCGATGGAAGAGTTCGATGGAGTGAGTCTCCTAAAAAGCGAATAGCTTAGAATGATGTGCGGCACTCCCGGCGTTGCGCGACCAAAATTCCCGATTTGCTTAAGTCCATAGCGCGGCCGTGCGCTGCGAAGCAAAAGCGCAAAGCGACAACCCCATGGACTTAACCTCGATGAAGAACTCCTCAGAAGGAAGTCATGTTCGGCTGATCTGGCCGTATTTGGGTATACATCTGAAAACAAGAGCGACGCTCTGTCATACTGTCCTCGTCCTGCGAAGCAATCAAAACAACAAGCTATCTCCTTCAAAGTCCCAGACCTATGCTCAAATGAGGAGATGGAAAGCCTCAGGAGCCATGAATTGTGAATCCAGCTCCCATCCCAGATAGTGGAGTGTGGCTGTTCCGTCAGTGTATAAAAGCCTCCTTTCCTGCTTCCTTCCTACCACCCTACAATCGTTGCGATTTGCTGTCCAAAATGGTCGAAACCTGGATGTATGGGCGGGGTTGTTCGACAAATTCCTTCCGGGGCGCATTCATGGACTGTGGTCTATCTTGCCATTGACTAAAACAGAAGGTAGTCGACCTGTATGTCTGCTGCTGGTCTTGATCCAAAACCGGTCTACCAGGAGTTCATGTCAGCATTCACAGGAGAGGGTCAAAAGTTTACATGCGGATGATGGGAAGTAGGACGATGGCAAGCACCGTATCTCAATGATGCTGATCCGAGTGCTCCTTCATCGGGGGTTTAACAAATAGAGTTGGACAGCCTAGTAAAAGCTCAATCTACTTCCTTCCCCGCTTCGTCACGTCACAGTAACACATCTCATGCACCTGGCCGCCCCAACACTGTACGCACCCGCCAGACCTCCCCACCTCACTTATCCCCCTGCACCTTTCCCGCCCTCTCCCCGCAACTGATGACTGAACATATAGGGTAAACTATCGGCAAAGAATGATATCTCATCTATCAGGAGGCGTGGTGGCGGAGTTGGTTATCGCGCAAGACTTGAAATCTTGTTCCTTCGGGAGCGCCAGTTCGAATCTGGTCCACGTCGATATATATTTTTGCTTCCCTGGGGTCTTTGGCGGCGCTGTTGGTGATGTAATGCTTGTGACGATGGTACAGGAAGGCAGGTCGAGGAGGGAACTTCAAGCTCTTGCATGGCTTATGTAACAGTACAATTCCCCTAACTATTCAAACATCTTTTCAGATTAGGGATGCTTACCATCATAGATTACCATCATAGATCGCTAGGCGAGATTCTCTGCACAATCATGCCTGTCGCCGCGCCTCCACCATTGCAAATAGCAGCAGCGCCGTACTGCCCGACTTCTAGCTGATGTAGTAGTGTCACCAATATCCTACTGCCAGAGCTACCAAGCGCGTGTCCTAGCGCAATGGCGCCGCCTCTTGGGTTAACGTTCTCGGTGCCTAGACCGAGGATCTTGGCATTGGCCTTGATGACGGCGGCAAAGGCTTCGTTGAATTCCCAGACGGCGATGTCGGATTTTGAGAGACCGGATTGCTTGAAGAGCTTTTCGACAACGGCGGAGGGTGCGATGGGGAAGTCGATGGGGTCTGGGATGCGTTAGTTCTACGGTCTCAGGGGGCGGTAATGGAATGGGGTTCGCGTACCTTGAGCAGCATCAGCGTACGTGATGATCTTTGCAAGGACCCGACTGTCCTTGCCGTACTGCTGTGCAATCTCCTTGCTCCCCAGCACTAGTGCCGATGCGCCGTCGCTGAAGGATGAGCTGTTGGCGGCGGTCACTGTGCCATCCGGGCCTTTAACAAATGCTGGCTTCAGTGTCGGCACCTTCTCCAGTTTGAGCTTATTGTAACCCTCATCCTCGGAGACTATGACCTCGCCCTTCTTTGACTTGACTGTAACGGGTGCAACCTCATCCTTGAAAAGCCCTGCTTTCCACGCCTCCTGTGCGCGCTTGTATGTCAGGATAGCAAAATCGTCCTGTTCTTGTCGCGAGATCTCGTACTTCTTGGCTGTGTTCTCTGCGCAGTTGCCCATGTGGATCTGGTTGTATACATCCCACAGTCCATCACCAATCAGGCCGTCCTGCAGCTGCTGGTGTCCGAAGGGTGGTTGCTGGCTTGCTCGGTTGAGGTAGTATGGCACCCGCGTCATGTTCTCGAAGCCTCCTGCGACTTGTGCTTCGGCCTTGCCAAGCTCGATATCCTGAGCAGCGATGCTCACCGCCTTGAGACCTGAGGCGCACACCTTGTTGATGGTGGTAGCTTCGATGGTGGTAGGCAGACCGGCGAATATGGCAGCCTGTCGGGCTGGCGCTTGACCCACACCTGCACTGAGCACGTTTCCCATGTACACGGCATCTATCGAGGAGATTGGCACTTTAGACTTCTCGAGGGCGGACTTGATGGCCGTGGCGCCGAGCTGGGTCGCGGGCACGGTCGTGAACGCGCCATTGAACTATGGTTTTCAGCACAGCTCCAAAGGAATCCTACAACAAGCTCAGCTTACCATTCCGGAAGGCGTCCGACTCCCACTAATAATATAGGCATCCCGGATCTCCCTCCTCTGCGGGCTCGATGTGCTAAACTGTCTTTGTATGCTAGCGAGGCGCTGTTGCGGGCGGGACGCCATTCTGAAGGATGTGCGAGCAGCGGCGGTCGACATTGTTTAGGCGGAGAGGGGTGATCGGCGAGAGAAAGAGAAATAGAGAAGTGGAGGCTCTTGCGAGTAGAAGTGCGGCTTTCACATGGCGAAAATGGCGCTGCAGCTTACTGGACGTTTGACGTCGATGTCGGAATGCGGAGACGGCTTGAGCCGAGGCAGGAGATAGTTCGGCCCGTGGCGGCTTAAGGGAAGAATCCCTGCTGCAGATCCGCATCACGTGTATGTATTAGTCATCTGGACCCATTTGCGGTTTCCTTCCCTCGACTCTTCAATCCTTCCAAGGTTCTAATGTCCACGGGTGTCTCCCACTTCATCATGGGACCATAGCCACAAGCTAGCACTGCCTCGTTTGAACAACATCTGCTTGATTGATCACGCCCTCGCATCGCTCACTAGCTAATCCCGAACACAGCCCTCGTACCTCACCCTCACGTTTCGTCAATTTCTTCACAACCGGCAGAATGGGACACGTCCAGACCGCCTTTACTGGTGTCACCTTGAGTCTCGCAGGTGCTTCAGGTGCCTTGCTCTGGCCAGCAAACAATAGGATATGAACCTTCCAGCTCCCCATGCGTCGTAATCGGATCATATAGACGGCTACCACAAGGAACACGATGTTGACAGTTGACAGGTTGGTCGCAGCCAGACGGGCAACACCCGTCAATACTCCCACCTACCCGGCCCCCAAATGTTTCTTTCCACAGCAGTATTGACAACTCAACAGTTTTCACTCGCCGAACTTCTCTGTCTCCTGACGTCTCCGCCTTGTCCTCTCTATCAACATCACCTTCTCTACAGTCAAAGTACCACGTTTCCCACATTTTCATTGGCCCGATCGCGTCTTTCAAGCAGCCCAAATGGCCGGAGGCAACTCGACGGTACCTGCAGTAGCCCCTGGTGCCACGGCAGGTGCACTGTACTACTCCGGAAAAATTAACATATCCACCTTGCCTTGGACGCATATCTGGACTGTAGCCCAGAAAACGCTTCCCTCACGTTGCTGGTGCCGGGGTACCCGCATCGTGCTGCCGTACTGCGGTCGCTTGTGAGAGTTCGAAGCAAATCCTTGCTTCCAATGGTGTTGCTGCCTCAGGTGTACAAGGCACTTTCAATATTTTGTCTATTTGCAATCTTGAGGGCAATCTAGTGGAGGAGTAGCCGTGATGGCATGATTTTAGCGCCGCGCAATCCAAGGTAAGGTCAAAGTAGGGTATAAAGAGGAGGACGATATCGAGAGACTCCACTCCGCCAGCTCGCAGCCCACCTCATCAAGCCTCCATAATCATTAGCAAACCCCAGCTTCTCCCTCTTCACTGTCGTTTTCGTCAAGAAACTTCCCATCAACACCACCACCGCCACAATGCGCCTCACCACCCTCACCACCGCCCTCGCCCTCTGCGCCAGCAGCACCCTCGCCGCCCCAACAGGCAGTACCTTCGCCATCGTCAAAAACCACTGCTCCTTCCCCATCTGGATAACCTCCGTCTCCAACAGCGCCAAGCCCGTCGTCAAAGTCCCCGCCTCGGGCAACTGGGTCGAGCCCGAATACTTCGACGGCACGGGCACCTCCATCCAGATCGTGACCTCCGACGGCGGCTTCTACTCCGACGCGCCTATCCTCAACTTCGGCTACACGTATAACGAGAACAGCGTCTACTACGACTTGAACTCCATCAAGGGCTTCTCCTTCTCCGGCCAGAAGATCACGCTGGGTGGTGGAAGCAATGGCGATGTGCCCGTGATTACGTGGGATGGAGCGCCGCCGGGCCACCAGGATACGAGGGCCTACTTTGCGCAGACGGATTTGGTGCTTGACTTGTGCGCCGCTTAGGGATCCGTATGTCCGCATCTCGGAGGAGAAAAGATTGGTGGGCGGTGGGCAGTGGGCCGGACTGATGGACTGGGATGGGAAAAGGCGAAAGGGGGACGGAGCGCACTAGTTGAGAATACAAGGTCCGGGAGGAGCGCAATAGCCGGTGCAAAGTGTTGTAGTTGATAATTATTTGTTTCTAACTCACGCTCGCTTCACGCAAAAGTAATACACGATGTTCATTCATGTCTTTTTGGGACTATTGCTTCCCCCTTGTTTATCCCGAGGTGCTTCGCGTCAGAGCGTGACCACATGCACGTAAACAACCGTTTCACCGCTTCTACGACGATTGCGGTGTCTTCCCACCTCAATGGCTAGATGCTTTCTTGCACGGGGAAGTATGACAACCAATGTGAATTGGGCTTCGCAAACCTTAAAGCCCATCTAGGTAGATGGAATATATGTAAAGCCGAGGACTCAAATACTGTGACCCGAGACCATGACCGAGCGGGGCGTACAGAGCCAGATATCTAACGCCAGGTACGAATGCAAGTGGGAAAGGAACAAAAATTCGAACCCCGGAAGATGCCAAACCGGATGACTAAGCCCAGCCGAGAAGCGCTATGCAATGCCTTTATCCCTGCCCAACGCCAACGTGGGTATATAACAGTATGACGGAAGAGATCGAGAATAGAGGAGAAGGCGACCGGTATCACCCACCCCTTCTTCCGCCCCTCCTCCCACTCCCACTGGCCGTCCTCACCATGCCAACACCTCCAACACTCAACCCACTCTCTGCGAACCTGCCCATTGGCGTGTTCGCTCCGCCGGTATCGCTATACCCACCCATACTACTCTGCGCGCTCATCGGAACACCGCCCATCTGGCCCGCACCCACCCCACCGACCTCGAGGTGTGGCACCACAGCCCGCACCAGAGTGGTGGTCTCATTGACGGGCTCGCGGTAGTCCGGGGGCTGCACCTGATATTCTCGCGCGCGCATCGGATTCACGGCAGCTTGCAGTAGTTTCTCGTTGAGCTCGTCGTCCGGTCGGGCGTCGCGAAGCATGAGCTTGAGGTCTTGCTCGACGTCTTGTGTGGAGAGGGCAGGCGGCGTCGGTGCAGAAGCGTTGTTCTTCTGGAAGATCTTTGCATCGAGGACGAAGGGTGGGTTGTAGATAAAGGGTATTTGGCCGCTCGCGAGGTTGAGGGCTGAGCGGGTCGCGCCACGGGTGGCGTGTGGGTTCGAGGAGACCTGGCGGGTCATTTCTAGCGCACCTGGTACGTCATCAGAGTCGTCTGCATCGCCAGCGTCACCGTTCTCGGAGGCATGGTCGCCGTTTGTGTGAGCTGTGCCGTTGGTGGTAGGCTCTTGGCTGGGATCGTTGTTCTTCATCTTGGCGAAGAAGTGCGATGCCGCGGTCGTGGCCTGGTTCATGGCCATGTTGAGCTCCTTCTCGGTGAAGAGACGCTCTAGCGAGTAGGCTGAGGCTTCAAACTGCGCGTGGATTGTCCGTGCTTTGGCCTCTCGGAAGGGCGAGCCCACGCCGAGCTCCAGGTTGCGGCCAGACGGGCCAGGCGAGTCGTTGTCATTGTCCTCGAAGAGCTTCCGCTTCCGCTTGTTCTCTGCCATGTCATCCGCATCGCCAAACTTGTGTCCCGTTCTGCGGGTCTTGCGCGGCGCTTGCGGTCCGCCCGGGCTAGCGGGATGGCCGATGCCGAACTGGTTAGGGTGGAGCAGCATCGCATTGCTGTCGGAGAGGTCCAATTGCTCCTTCTCACGCTTCAGCCTGGCCGTCCGCGTCTGTATGCTCGCCATGAGTCGCTCGCGGATCGTGGCGGCGAGCAGCTTGTGCTCCTCCTCGGCGATCTGGACTTTGTAGAAGTGCGAATTCTCAATTTCGTTCTTCGTGTTCTCGTTCTTGTTCTACAATGAAGTTTAAGGTCAGCTTTTGATTGGCACACGGGCCGAGAGCGGGGGCCTCCTTACCCAGAGCATGGTGAGGTTGTAGTCGCGCTCCTCCATGGCATCATTGACGGCGTCGACGAAGCGCGCATAGTGTTTTCCACACTGTGCGATGTAGTCGGTCCCCGCGCTGGGTGCGGAAGGCACGTTGCTGCCCATAATCTGCGTGATGAGCTCGGAGGCCTCCTCTCCGCCGTCCTCGAGCGGCTTGTTGGCATACGGATCGGCTTTGAGGATGAGGTTGATGTCAGCCTGCAGCGCAGCAAGCTGAGCTCTGTAGTGGCCGTCCCTGTTGTCGGAGAAGGACGCCATCATGTCGGAGAGCTTTTCGGCCAGCATGTTGCGCCGCTTGTCGCGCTTCGAGACCTGCGGCTGCGGGGAGGTCGCAGAATGGCCAAGCGGGAAGTTGTCCGCCGGCGATGGGCTTCGATTTCGCGCCATAGCGAGGCTGCGAGGCAGTGGAACGTCTCTGTGAGGTTTGTTCAGTGGGGGACAGCTCAAACGGTGTCAGGCGTGCGTCCAGCCGCTGGGAGCTGGGCCAAAGTGCAGGGAAATGCGAATAATGGAAGGGTGAGGTAGAACTTGGGGAATGCTTGACGGCAGGGCGCCCTTTGTTCAGCGATGGATCGCTAGAGCGCAGGCGACATGCGGACGGAGTGTGAAGGGTGTACAGTGAAGGGTTTGGCTGTGTGGGTGGTGGATTGGATTTGGGGACCACAATCGGGCGGATGATCATGGCAAACGAATCGGGCATAGCGCCAGCATCTAATCGCCGACCCCCGATCTTGCGCCGATGTCTTGGCAGGTACCTCTCCCTCACACGTGCGGGCGTCATCACGCACGCCAAAGGACCGAAAATCATCCAATAGAACATGTTATTCATTCGTAGCTGCTCAAGTCGAGGTCGGATTGGATGATACACCAAAGGCAGTCTCAAACAACCTCTCCATCAGCAACTCCTCTTCTCGCGCCTTGCGTCCTACTCCCATCCTTCTCGATCATCCTTCGAAAGCTCTGGCAACCATTCCGTCCGTCTGGGCCTCCGCCTCCCGTAAGTTTTGACAAAGATACATCTCCAACCACTGGAATGCCGGGCAGAACAAGGTCCCGCTCTGCCCCACGCCAGCTGGCCAAAGAATATTCGGACAGCCCTGTCCCATGACCGACACACTGTGTCCACCGAACGGCGCTCCGTTGAGATTGACCATCGAATACCACAGATCCGCGCCTGGTTTGTTGTAGTTAAAATGCAGGGTCGGCGAGCCGTCGTACAGGCCGTTGGGGTTGGCGCTGAGGACAATGTCCTTGCCTCCGGTCACAGGGTCGGGAACGAGGTACGCTTGCGTGTATTGGTTCGGCTGGACGGGGCCGAGGCTCGCGATGTCGCCGCCATTATGCCAGGCGTAGACCGTGTAGTCGCAGTAGTTGCGGATGGTGAGCTCCTGGGCGCGGAGGAGGGGCGCGAGAAGCGCAAAGAGAATGACGAAGAGCATCGTAGAATGCGAGGTAAGCCGAGCAGAGCTGTATGGTTTGGAGGGCGCTTCGAAGAGGTGTCTCAGCCGCCGATGGTGGACTCGGAGATCTGCCCGTCCAGCTCCTTATATGCTTCCCTCGGGCGTCCAGTCACCGAATCACGACTTCTATCTGCAAGTCATTCCTCCATGGATTACCTATTGCTGCCATGCATCGAAGCAATGGCCCTCTGTCGGGGCCGTAAGTCTCTCCTCACCGGTGTGAAGACCTCGGGCAGCTGCATCTCAACGTCGCTCAAGCTCTGATTTCAGTTCCTCCAATAATGCTGAGGGACAGCAAACCACAAGCCGTCATCAATTGCCTACTACTCTAGCCCGTCAGATGATCGTAAGCTAGTGCATTGGCAGCCAATCCGAGGACGGCGTGCTGATCCGAAGAAGGCGGAGTTGGTGAAACGGGGGACCATTTTTGGTTCGGTTGGACCGCAGTATCGACATGTACCCCGCAGCCATGTTGTGGCTGCCAGGCGACAGGGTGGTACTGGGATGGCGATGGCGGTCAGTTGCGACGGCGTGATCTGATAGTCTTTGAATCCTATCAGCATGTACATTGCTAAAGTCTCAGGTGCGGAACTCACACAGCTTCAATAGTATGCTTGATCCGACGTTGCTCATGGCGGAGCAGTGAGATGCACGAGCAATCTTTCGATATGATGCAAGCGGTCCATGGTGGACGCTAGCGGTTTTACGGCCGAGGCGGACAAGGTGGGTTGGAGTTGAGGTCGAACAAGAGATGAGGTGGATCCCGTGAAGAGGCCACAATGAGCCAAACAAACACCAGCTCAGTAGATTAGGCCATGTGAAGATGAGGAAGCTAGGAAAGCACTGGTAACTCCAATTCAAGCAGAGGGAAACAAGACTACCAATAAAATCATCCCCCGCCCATCAGCTCAGCAACAAGGAAACAATGAAGCCTAACCCGTCCCCGCAATTCTCTCAGCTAAGCTTCCAGCTCTCAGCACACGTCGTCGTCAGTGGTATAATCGATCTTAAGGCCAAACCTATCCTTGGCTGACTGCTCCCAGACGTCCTCTACCCTCTCACAATCCTTGCCATTGGCATCCAAAAAGTTGCACACAGGTTTGATGCAAACCTTGGGTCTTCCACGCTTATCGAGGATGGTAGCCTTGGCGGCGCGAGCCTTGAAATCGCGGCAGACGTCGTCATCGGTGGTCCAGTCCATGTCAACGCCCTCTTCGCGGAACAGCTCCTCAAAGAGGTCTTCGGCATCGCTGCAGTCCATGGGGATGATTGGATCACAGAAGGCCTTGATGCAGTCCTTCGGCTTCTGAGCCCTGGCAACGCTGGTGTGGTTGCCGGCCCACTGGGCCCACTCGCCGCAGGCCTCGTTATCGCTGGTCCAGTCGTAGTGCTTGCCGACGTCTTTGGAAACCTTCTCGAGGGCCTTTTTGACCTTCCTGCACTTTGCTCCGTGAATGACGGGCTGGCAGTACGGCAAGACGCACTTCTTGGTCTTCTTCTTGGGAATAAGCTTGTGGTAGTAGTCCCTTGATCTTTTGATGGCATCCGACTCGCATTCGCTCTCCCCGTCAGTAAAGTAACTATCCGGAAAGATGGCGTTCAGCAAGCTTTCAGTGTCGTCCATATTTCCCCAGTACTTGCCCAGTTCCCTGTGTGCTTCCAGGGAACAGACGTTGCGAACATCGCGCTTGGCTGCACTGGTGTCGTTGGATCTTCGTTTGACCCATTCGCCACAGGCATCGTCATCAGTGGTCCAGTCGTCGTAGTGGCCAAGGTCCTTGGAAACCTTCTCAAGTACATCTTCAACGTCGCTGCATTTCGCGTCCGGAAACACGGGTCGGCAGTAGGGCATGACGCAGCGCTGGGTCCTCCTCCCGGGAACAAGCTTGTGATAGTACTTCTTGGTGTCCTTGATGGCCTTCTTCGTACAGTCTTGGGTCTCAAGCGAGAAGGGAATTTCCTCGAAGATATCCTCCAGCATGTCCCTGGTATTATCGAGGCTGCCCCAGTATTTGCCGAGCTCCGTGTGAGTCTCGAAGATGCAGACCTCGCGGAGATCGCGGCGCTTCGAAAAGGCGGTGCTATAGTCCGTATGCTCATCCTCGCCCCGGATCACAGCCTTATCGACGCCTGGGAACACCTTTTTCATCTCTTTGCGAATTTCCTGGCAGTCGTTCCCGGGAAACATCCGCTTGGTCTTGTCGCCGCAGCCGTCAGCGTAGAAAAGCCTCGCGTTGTGCTCTGCCGTGGCTTCGTCGCACATGGCGCCGGGAAAGCTCTTGCGAAGGAGATCGCAAAGAGGAGCCTTGTTATTCGTATCAGTTGGCTCGGCATATGGAATACCGACTGCCTTCTCGCTCGGCGGGATGAGGTTGGGATTGGGACATTTGTCGCAGGTAGGGCCTTCAGCAGTCTTGGTTGCGGCGTGCTTGGCGGCTTCCTGGCGAAGGACATCCTTAAGCGGAACCGTGGCAGGAAGTCCATCATGAGAGTTATTGGTACTTCCACCCTGGGGCTGTGACTTGCGCTTCGGCTGGCGCGGTCCAATGACGCGAGCGCGGCACAGTTGTGGCCGAGGGGAGTCCTCAGCGTGGCGCTCCTTCAACTTTTCGGTGCATTTGGCGAGGACTTCCAAAGACGTGGAGTCATGAAGCGGAGTCGTGCGCTCAGTGCCGCAGAGAACCAGCTCGATGTCGTCGGTATCGCTGCACTGGCGGGTCGGAACGTCGGGCCCTTTGTACGGGCCGTGACAGGTGTGAAGCGTGACATTCTCGCCGAAGGCATGGCCACGAACAGTCGAGAGATTGATCCAGATCTTCTTGGGGTCGACAGGGTCGATACTGTACTGGAAGTCGATCTCGCTCTTGTCATTGTTGATGCCGTTGTCTTCGGGGGACACCTTGATGGCAATTCCGGGATTCACCGACGTGCCATAGCGCCAGGGCTCCTCGTATCGCCTGCCAGATGGGATGGGTATGTTCTCGGGGTAATCGGGCTTGACGGGGACGGACCAGATGTAGACGTCGTCCTTGCACTGGTTGGTGACGATGGCCTTGGCATGTGTGAGGACCACGAGAGCGCTGAGCGTGAGGACCTGGCCGACCATGTTGCCGGCGGGTGACCTAAGGTGGAGCATGGGCTGAGATAAAGGGATGAAGATGAAGGGGTATGGATGAGACAAGAAGGATTGACCGCCAGAAGAATGTTGCTGGTTGATGAGTGGGGTGAAGAAGAAATGGAGAGTCGGGACGAAAGAAAAGCTTTTAAGGAGAGCTGAGGGCCGCTGTTGCTCCGCGACGATGCGAGGCAGTATCGCGGGCGCATCTTTCCGGGTGGGCGTTGAATATTGTTGTTAGGGGAAGGTGAGGCAAGCGGAAGGGAAGCGCGAAGCCGCCACACTCACCTATCTGGGAGGCATGCCGGGTGCGAGCACGTGTATCTAGGGGCGAACCTTCTACTATTAGCCCTTATTTTCGGGTTGTGGAATCCGCCTCGCCCGGTATCTTTCTCCGAGGTGGCGTTGTGAGACCGGTCGCGGGTGCGGCTCTAGCCCTCAGTCGTCGCACGCTGCTTCCATACTCGGCTAATAAAGGCGCTGCTTCCATCCAGCGTGGCACTCGCTTCTCTCAGTATTGAGCGGATACAGGCGGAGAGCAACGATATAGATGTATGGCAGGCATGACCCGAATGCAAGCAAAAGACGTTAGCGGTGTGTGTTTTTCTTTTGGGCTGCGCTAGGCTTTCGAAAAGTCCGCACAGCTCGACCGGCTGTTCGAGTAAGCAGCGTTCCATAATGAGATGGGCAGTTTCTCGGAAGTTGCTTGGCCATAAGCTTTTGGTGTTGAAGTGGTGGATGAAGTAGATCTGCGAGATTAGTCATCGGGATCTGGAGCACACTAAGCCGAATGCGGAAAAGACTAAGCCTCATATGGAGCAGCCCCATTACAACTCCGAAAAGTGCCTGAGGATGAAACGCACTGCACCTCAGGACCGAACGGCTCGCGAG
Source organism: Trematosphaeria pertusa (assembly GCF_010094035.1). Classification (NCBI taxonomy): domain Eukaryota; kingdom Fungi; phylum Ascomycota; class Dothideomycetes; order Pleosporales; family Trematosphaeriaceae; genus Trematosphaeria; species Trematosphaeria pertusa. The sequence goes on along the minus strand of NW_022987219.1, from coordinate 186,600 downwards.
CTTCAAAATAAAGCCACCATGTCTCCTTCTCCTACTCGTTTGCTCTTACACTCTCTACTTCCTCCTCTCCGGCTCCTGAATAGCTTTCTCGCCGTTAAACCCTGATCGAATCGCATAATTGGCGCCCGACCTATCAAGGCTCAAATACGCGCCCGCCCCGCCGACCGCCTCGATGCTTCCCACCAACTCCTGCAGCTCGCCCACCATGAGCAGCCCAGAGCTGAAGAAAGTCACCGTCAGCCTGCCCAAGAGACTCGACCGCTCCAGCGAACGATGGCACCACTACCTCACCATCGACCTGATCTGGTACGTGCTCGGGTACACGCTGTTCCATCCCTGGACGTCTTGGATCCTCGTCTTGTGCCTGCGCGCGCAGTACACGAAATATCATGCGCCGGAGATGAAGATTGCGATGGCCTGGGCAATGCTCATGAGCGCCATTGGCATCTTCCACATATTCAGCGAGAGGCTCGCGTTTGGGAGCCCGCGGGAGGTTGATCTGAGCGATGAGGTTATTGTTATAACCGGTGGTGTGGACGGCTTGGGCGGCTTGCTAGCCGAGACGTACGGCATGAGAAACGCCAACGTCGCGGTGTTGGACACGAAGAGGGTGGATGATGAAGAGGCCGAGGAGAAAGGCGTGCTCTACTACCAATGCGACGTGAGCGACGCGAAGCAGGTAGAAGCCGTTGCGGCAGAGATTGTGGAAGATGTGAGTCTAATGAGTTGCAGAGAGGAAGCTAGATGTTAATGCGGTGCAGCTCGGTCCGCCAACGATCCTGATCAACAATGCCGGCATTGCCCACACCAAGTCAATCCTCGACACGACGGCCGAAGAAGTTGAACAGTATGTTTCCCTCTTCTGGTGTCCCTTCCCTACTCTAATATCTCTTTGAAGGACGTTCCGCACGAACACCCTCTCCCATTTCACCACCCTCCGCATTTTCCTCCCCTATATGCTGCGCGAAGGTCGCGGCACCATCGTGACCGTCTCCTCCGTCCTCGGCCACCTCGGTGCCGCGAACCTCTCCGCCTATTCCGCCTCGAAAGCTGCCCTCTTAGCTCTACACCACTCGCTCCGCGCCGAGCTCGCCCAGAACCCCGCCGCGCAGGAGATCAAGACTATACTCGTGACACCAGGCCAGATGAGCACAAAGATGTTTGTGGGCGTTACGACACCGAGCAATTTCCTTGCTCCGGTTATTTCGCCAGCTGAGATTGCGAAGAGCCTTATAAGAATGATCGAGAAGGGCGACAGCGGGGAGCTCGCGGTCCCGTTGTATGCGCAGTACATTCAGATCCTTGGTGCATTGCCTGTGGGCATGCAAGCAATCATCCGGAGGTGGAGTGGCGTGGATACCGCGATAGCAAAGGCCGGCTTGGTCAAGAAGGACACGAGCGAGAAGCAGTAAGCGGAAGATACCCCACTATATCAGGAGGAAGAAGAGCGGCATGGGGAGCATTTTTGATATTAGGAGCCCTGCATAGAAGGCTCATTGCATTGTGCTATATGTACTACTACTGCATTTGCGATTGAATCAAGCGCGTTCATCCAAAAAGTTGCTTGAATCGTGTCTGATGCCCCCTATTTGCCGACAGCGTTTGGGGAACCCGCTTTAAGGTCCCTTTGACCCTTTGCGCTTTTCCATATTTCTGGATCCAAGCTGACTAATCATTCAGGAGCTCTTTCCTCGTTGCAACATGCCCTGCCCTAGAGCCCGCGAATATTCACCAGCGTCAGTTACACATCTTTGTCTACTGCCATTCTATCTGAAGCTTCTCCGGCCTGGAAGCCCGCGTGCCAACCAGTCTACGGACACGAGCGCGAGACCTAGCATGATGGAGACAATTTGACCATCTCGACCTTCCGCACACGCCTCGCGCATGCATCTATCTCATGCCTAACTTTTAGATTATAACACGGCAAAGATTGAAGAGAAAGCTATGGGATGCTTAGTAAATGCATTCTAGCGCCTAAAGCACGATACTGTCAGTGCCAAAAGTGAGGGTGAGATCCGCGCCGCTTTCCCACGGAGCTAGGCCATACTGCTTTACAAACAACAGCCCCACATCCACTCAACCTTCGCACCTACCACCGCTGCCCCGATTGCAACTCAGGCGGACTATGATACAACTCATGTGCACCCCCCGGGCTCACCGGCCTCGGATACTGATACATGACCGGCTGCGGCTGCGGCGCCTGCATCGGCGTCGCCGACATCTCGTACCCGGGCGCCGGCGTGCCCATCCCGCTATGCGTCGCAGGCATCAAATCGCTATACCTCGCGTCACTGTGCGGCGACGATGGCGGCGGCGGACTCGGAACCACGCCGCCCGTTGCGAAGTATCCGGATTTGGGGGGCTGGTACTGGCCCATTGGCGGCGGGGACTGGGCTGCGGATGTTGCGGCGGCGACGGCGTCGTTGATCATCTGAGCGGTTTCCGCTTTGCGCTTCTTGCGGCGGCGGCGCAGGAAGAAGGCGAGGATCAGGCAGATTATGAGGGAGCCGCCAGCGGTGCCGACGCCGATGCCCGCTTGGGCGCCTTTGCTGAGGCCGGAGCCGGTATTTGTGGATTGTTGCGTGTTTGGGTTGTTCTCCTGGCCGCCGCTGCTGCCGCCGCCGCCGCCAGAGTCTGTACTGGTGGAGGGAGGTGGTGCGGTCCGGCCTGGGGTTGGGGTCCAGGTAGACGTTGTGGTGGAAGTCACGGTTGTTTTGGCGGACAGTGCATAAGTAGAAGTGCTGGTGTATATAGACGTCGTCGTCGAGGTCTCCGTATAGTATGAGGTGCTGGTGACCCAGACAACGCGAGTCTCGATATCTGTTGATGTGGAGGTTAGAGTATTTGTATCTGTGCGGATTTGCCGTTTGCGCAGGCCTCGAAGATAGAGTTTCGGCGCTGGAGTTATTTGAGGAGCAAGAGGATGTTGCTGCTTCTTCTTTTCGGCATGAGCATTGGAAGGTGGCGTTGCGGTAGGGATGCAGGGCGCAAGCGACGGGACTGCCCTACGCCGTCTCGAATCCGCATTAGCAGTGACTGTTACAGTCTGCCACTCCGTGGAAGTGTCCACATCTGATCTTGTGACAACGACGAGGTCCGTGGAAACAATCGTGCTCCATTCAGTCGTCTCGGCCACGTTCGAGACATCGGTCGAGTAGGCAGTCGTGTATTCAGTAGTGGTGTCCCAAAGTGTGACCCACGTTCTAAACCCTTATTAGTCTGCGTAGAACAGGCAGCTCTTGGGCGGATATTCAACTTACACGCTCCATATACAGGCACCATCGGACACATACGTTGATGCACAAAAATTGTCATTCGGGCAACACCACGCCACAGTCGAATCAACCGTATCAAAACAGCAGATCGAGTCGTCATTGCAGTAATAGTCGTTGAGAAGCTGACATTGACGCTTGAAGAGATGGCCTAGATCTCGCCGAAGGAATCCTTTTTGGCGTCCAACTCCCGATTCGGGCGGCAGGGGTCCGCCCCGCTGGAAGCGTAGTTCCGGGCCAAAGTTCGGAAGTGTCTCGTTCAGTAGGCCTTCGGTACGACTGGAATCCACCAGCTCGGCGACAATCGTTCGAATGAGGAAAGCAAGTAGATACCACCAGCGCAGCATTTGGACGACGAATTCAGACAAAGAAGGCAGACATTCCAGCCTTCTCCGTGGGCCGGCAAGCCTTTTTGACCTTCAGCCTTCCTGCAGCCGTCTGCCATTTCTCGAGCGCACCTGCAATGCCAATGCACGTAGCGTGCCGTGGAGCATCGTAGCTCTGTCAGTCTGGCCACGCGAGTGAATCCTTCGAGTGTAAAACCGCCGGATTTGGTTACTGTCCTGTGAGACGCGAATGTTATTGGATGCTGATAAGCGTAAGATACATTAGCGTGCAGCTTAATGGCGTCGATCCGCACGAAAAGCAACAGTCCATGGGGGCCGCAAAGTGCGGAGTCGCAGCCCTTAGGTTGTATCGCAGAACGCATCTGCGGGCTGGAACTATTGTTGATGGATGATAGATATGCAAAGAATGGTTGAAGAAACTGGGGTGCGCGAGACGGAAGTAACACTTTGGCCCCCAAATTCCTTGCGTTCCTGTCATTTGTCGGTAATACATGCATGGGCAAGCACCAGTCATAATAGGAACTGTGAAGCCACATTAGCAGCTGCTCTAGAAACTCTGAAAGCAAGCAGTTGGACACATTTCGTGCTACCCAGAATGAAAGACGATGTCCATTACATGTGTATTCATGTAATGATTGATCGCAGATCCCATTCACCTACGGGATCCATCCGAGTCTAGCGTACCCCAAAAGTAGATTAGAAACATCAGTCTGCAGCGGCCGCCTCGTTACCAAAGTTCAGTTCCGGATTGACAAGATCTTCTGTACCACATTTTGACCAAGGGATTCGACCTGGGAACACAGTGCCAGATTCGCCAGCAGCGGCATTTGTCCTCTGCGAACCGATCAAGTTAGGACTAGAACGCAGTTTTATTGGCCACGGTCTGGGACAAAATTCGGGCACTATTTAGCAGTGATAGCATCGTGCCACTCGGACATGAGCTCCTGATCGGGGAACCGAAGGGTGACGTTGACAGTCCTAACACCCCGTAGATATCTAAAACGTAGCATGGGTGTAACTTTGAGTTGTCAGACATAAAACTAAAGTATCGGGACCTTGGTACTTTACATGGATTCCTTTCGTATGATATTATCCTGTTCCGATATGGGATCACAGCAGAGGGAAACAGCCACGACTGCTGACCAACGATCTTGGATGAGAACGTCAATCCTCCCTGTCCGAAATCTGGGTCATCGCACGCCAGAATGACCTCCCCGAAGAGGTATACCCGAGCCTACATGATGTTAGTCAGCTAGGTTCATGATGAGACAGGATCTGGAGACAAACAATTCGTTCTTCCCCATTAATAGAAACAGAGAGAGCTCCTGAAACAATGACTTGCCCGTAGTCTTCTAAGCGAAACTTCTTGCTGCGCACTATCCTCGCGTGTAAGTCTTCGATCGTATTAACCTGATTGACGGCATAGATTGTCGACAGCAGAAGATTATATGCCAGTCTAACGACGTCGTGTTGCTCGTCCCGCCCGAGCCATGGGGTAGCGTGTTCAAGGCGCTGCTGGCTAATTAGAAAAATATGGTAATTTATATTGAAATGCCGTCTCACCTTTAGGAAGCTTGGATACGCAAGGAATCTTTGCATCGGCTGAGAGAGCCAAGACTCGAAGATGGCTCTACTTTCGACCATATGCTTCATGTCTGGTGCGTCCCGGAGAACAACATTCCTGATTCCGATGAACAGACGTTGTGCTGTCCCCGCACGACGCCATTGGCTTGCAATATATGGGATATACTGTGCAAAATCTCCGTAGAACTGCAGGAAAGCATGTGCGCAGAAACCTCTGCCCCAGCTCTCCAGCTTCTTTTTTTCCACTATGAGGAGGAAGTGAGTTTGGACTTCTAGGACTCGGAGGAGATCAGAAAAGAGCGCATCCAGATCGTGAGAGGCGAAATATTTCCCCCGGTCTAAAAACGCTCCGAGTGCCCGAAGTTTTGCCAATTTGTTCACAAATATCCTCTCCTCTTTCAAGAACTCACGAACCAGTTCAGAGTCTTCCCCCGATCCACAGGCCTGGCTATCATCACTCAACATTTGGCTTCTCGCATTCAAGAACGTATTGACCTTGAGCGGCCCCGAATATTTAATGATTAGGCAGTTGAGAGTTCTGACGACCTGATTTTTCTCAGTATACGGTGTCGGCAAAGGATGAATGTACTGACGTGTCTGAACCCGGCTATTCCGTCTCCAAACAGGTCCTCAAGTGTAAAACAGTCTCGTGAACTCATGTCCCATTCGCTGACCAAAGCTTCGATAAAATGGGACACAGTCTCTTGAATGTCATCGAGTGGAAGAGGCGCATGCTTCTTCGGAAGGACGACCGAAAGTAATCTGAAGAACTTCCCGTCTCGGAATAATGTCCACAGGAGATCATTTACGTCGACGTTTAGGTACTCCACGGTTTGTGAGACCAGTAATTCTTCTATGACGGGGATTTGCGAAAGCATCCTCCGCAATTCTATGCATTCGTACATTAGTGAAGAATCATCAGCCGCTGCTGAGCCGTTTTTGACTCCAAAACCGTTTCCGAAGACATAGTGTTGAGAATTCTGGATGTCGGGCGCATACAAAGGCAGGGCAATGACTGAAATGACGGATACATCCGCGAGGCTGAGTCCCGAGAACACGGACCAGGCAGTGGAGTGGACCACAGATGTCGAAAAGGAGAACAGGCTTTCCGCACGGTTAGCTCTCCTGTATACACGCGAGTTATCTAGTTCTGTCCGAAAAAGGAGGGCCGAGGTTCTTCTTGTCGTGCTGGACCGAGCGGCGGAAAGCTCTACAGGCTCGGCATCCTCGGTCGGGGTCTCTGCTGCTCCATCCACGTTGAGTATGCTTGTATTGTCGGTATTTTGCGCCGCGCTATCAAATAATGGGATGCCCTGCTCTGTGGGACTAGTAGCATCAAATACATCTTCGAGGTCCTTTACTCGTACAGCGAGGGCATTGTTGCTGTCTAAAAGTGCGGATATCTGAGCTTCAAGAGCCCGCTGCGATTGCAGAGCTGTCATATCAGAGCGGCTGTGAAGGTACGTTAGCATCTGTAACTTTGAACTGACAATATGGTATACAGAACCATTGAAATATATTCAATATAGCCGAGAGAGAAACCAAGAAGCCCTGCATTCGACCCATGACTGCCGATATTGCGCTTTTCTTAGACGCCCACAACATACGCTGACGGATCTGTAGTTGAGCATCATGCGGGGCGCTCAACGGTGCTAGAAGGGACTCGAGTTCGGAGAATATGAGGACCCCATCTGTGAAGAGGACGACGATGTGGTCTATCTGAATGACAGACGCCCGTGATTGCGAGGCTGTTGAAGGGGACGATAGATCTTGCAAAATCGATTTCAGCGAATTCAAGACCATTCGAACGCGATTTACTTCGCTGTGGATGGAGATCGCAAGCTTTGGCGCGTCTTTGGTATTCGTAACGAAAGGCTGAACGAGCTCCACAACTTTCGCTGCTGCGGCTAGGATGCCGACAATCGAGCCAGCAACACTTAGAGGATCCATCAAGGTTAGATGAATAGATTGAGGTCCGCGTCTTCAGAGTTCCGAACGCTCATTGTGTCGTCGTTTGAAGAGGATTGGACTGCGCTGAGATTTTGAAACTGAGGTGGGGTCAGCTCATCACGTGGCTCACCGGTTGTCATGGGCAGTGCTGTGCCTTGGCAGCCTTGCGGTGTTGCCTGGTACGTTAGCCTCGTCAGTCAGCCTTGAAAAAGCAATGTGGGCATGAGAAAGTAATGTGTGCGGTTTATAGTCTATATGAACGCCAAAAATATTTGTGAACCACAAACCTTACGAATTCCGTAATGCCGCAGTGAGCGCCCCGTCTTTCACGGCTGCGCGGAGTAGAACACTGGGTACGCAGCCTTGATGATATCGGCACCCTGTAACACGTTAGGTTGCGGGTTCCTTAAGTAAATCCACAGGGAGGTCTTACCTTCTCACCAATCATATACACCGAGTTCTGGATCCTACAATCTGGAATAACCGGGATAACCGAAGCATCAATGACCCTCAAGTTCTGCGTCCCATGCACCTTGAGCTCCGGATCCACAACACCCTGCTCAATAGACTGCGACAGGCGACAAGTACCGCAGGGATGGAAGCCCGTCTGCGAGCGTTCAAGAATCGTCTTCTTCATAGCCTCGTCAGAGTAGCGCGGCATTGGCCAGGGATAGTCCTCGCCAATGATGTCTCTCATGCCTTCGCCAGTAGTGAGCATGTCGTCTACCATGCGGCAGCCCTCGCGCATGGCGACAAGGTCCAGGTCGTTGGAGAAGAAGTTCAGGTTAATGTATGGCTGCTCGAGGGGATCCGTGGAGTTGAGCTTCACGTAGCCATTACGAGAGAGAGGACGGAGGAGGTCAACGATCACGGTTAGATAGTCACCCGTTGGGGGAGTAGGTATGTGCCATTGGAAGGCATCGGAGAACATGGGCTGTGGTGCTGTCAGATTCGCTGCTCCAGTGCGAAAGGCATAATCACTTACCACAAAATCAATTTCAAAGTGAGGCTGACCACCAGGTCCAAAGGGGTCCACGCCGCCGTTCGCCTTCTTATACTTGTTGTATTCCTTGCTATTCGCAAGGTAAGAGTCAATGCGGGGGAAGCCGACAAGTTCCAGCAGGCCACTGCTAGCAGGGCCAGTGCGATTCTTGTTGTACGCGGTGATGGCACCATCGTGCGCTGGCCCTGGACGGAGAAGATGGCCATCCAGTCCAAGACCGTCCTTCAAGCGGCGAACATACGGCATGATGGGATGGTCGAGCAGATTTTGGCCGACGTGCTCGGATACAACGACTGGGGTAATGTTGTGGGCGGCAAGCTCCTTCTCCGGCCCGATACCGGAAAGCATAAGTAGCTTAGGACTCTCAAAGACACCTTGAGAGATGATGATCTCTTTATTGGCGAGGAAGGTAAGCTCGGCCTTGCCATTGACGAGGACGGTGACGCTGGTAGCAGTAGTGCTGTCGAAGTTGATCTTCTTGGAGTTCGTCGAAGCTAGGATGGTGATGTTGGGCTTGCCCGTCACGAAGGCGCCGCTCGTTGATCGGATTCCCTTGTAGATGGAGTTCATACAATGAACCAGGCCGTGCATGGTACCGGAATAGATATTCTCAGTCAGTCTCTCGCCCTTACTCACCCAAGCCGAGGAAAGCGCGTTGCGGAAAGGCTTGAGCTCGGGCACAAGATTAGAGTGGGAGACATCGAGCGGACCATTACGCCCGACGCTCTTCAGTGCCGGATCATAGAGGCCGTTGTCATCGTGGTAGTTGACTGGCTTCTTCAAATACTCCTGGCAATTCTCCCAAGTCCATTCCGGCCCTCCAAACTCAGCCCACTCGTCGAATGTCGCAGCGCTGCCGGGGACCCATGTGTAATAGTTCAAGCAGGAGCTTCCACCGAGAGCTTTGCCACGAGTGTTAGGCTTCTCGACACGCTCGTAGTCGGGGCGAGCGATCATGGTAGTCTTGTAAGCCCAGTCATGCTTGCCACCTCGCAGGGCAAAGGCTCTGGATGGAGTAGTAATGTCGGCAACTTCCGTAGGATTTCCAATGCCAGCTTCGATGACGAGGATTGACACGTCAGGGTTCTCTGCGAGGCGGCCGGCAACGACGTTTCCTGCAGTGCCGCCGCCGACGATGATGAAGTCGTACTCTTGAGGTATGAGGCTTGCCATTTTAAAGTCGACAGGGAGAAGAGGATGCATTGGCCACCGGTAATGATAAAAGGACTATTTTTAATATGGATACTTTGTGTACAAAGTAACGAGTTGCTGCGAATGTCGGTGTGCGAGTGACGGTAGTGGAGAAGATGCTGCTGATACTACAACTCAACCGGAGAGTCTCTCGAAGCTTTATACCATAATCGACTTCCACGTTATCCGGAAATGACGCAAGAAATTGGCGAAAAGACCATGTTGACTTCTTTCCATGAAGCTGCATGCACGCTTCGTCGACCGTAGGAACCTCGATCATGACGTTGTGCGGCTCAACTATCTGCATGCTGTAAGCGCTTCCTGTAGAACTGGAGATCACCAATGAATGGTCAGCAGCACTAGTCCCCAGGTCTATGGAGACGAACAAGATCCAATATCTCCCGGTAAGGGAATAGTGCGTTGTGGTCTGGGAAAGCAAGGACGCACGGTCCACGATTCTGCAAGGGCCATGATGAGGCAGCAGAAAAGCCCAATGATTACAGTGGATGGCACCCACGTAGGATACGGTGGGTGTTGTTTGCAGCTATAAGGATGAGGGAACAATTTTCTCCTGGACGCGTGTCGTATGCATGCGCGCGGAAAGCTCGGAGAGGGAGAGGAGCTGGCTCGGATCTGTCCGGGACTTTGATCGGATTGTTATCGTTGCGCTATGATGGTAGCAAGGTTGGTGAGAGATGCAGAATGACGAAGCATTGAGTATCTAGATGTGCCATGATGGATCTCATAAGGCGATGATAGTTTTGAGAGAGCGCCCAGGTCTTGGACGCAATTTGGACGACCCCACAAAGGCTTACATCAGCAAGCCACCACGTGACATGGTGTTCTCCCCGTTTTCCATATCGGGCAATTTCGCACGAGACTGTAGAACATAGATTAAAAATTGGCTTGGCGCACGGATACTTTTTCATCCCATGATGCTGGCTTTCTTCATCTACTCAACCTTGGCCTCAAATGCCGGCTCTAGGTATTGCAACCTTGTAATCCGTCACTCGTCAATCCGGGAGGGTCTTTTAGGGAGACGTGGGATTAGTGTTACATTGAAGTTTGAAGACGCTCGGAATGATGTTATTGAAGCCTATAATTGAAGAGGATCGGTATGGAAGTTCATATTCCCATCATTCCTGGACGGATTTCTTACACCGACTCCGGGACCAAATTGGAAGTTGCCTTTCGCTTCCCCGCATCCAGCTTTGGAAAACCACTTCCGCATGACGACGCCGATAGCTGGTGGCAGGATTCCCGCACTGCCTTTGGATGCTTACCTGGAATTTCTCCCAGAATTGCATTGCTTATTCTGGTCCAGGCAACGATATGGATCATCCCCCAACCGATTTTAACATTCCCAAAACGCAAGCCAAGCCAACTCGACCAGACACGCAGTGCATCTCTCCAACTGTCTTGAGCTCTGATTCTCCCTCTCACGCTCCCATGGACGCCTCGGGGACGCGACGAATGACGTGAGTGGGTGCAATGGGAGTTGTAAACGGCTGATCTCGCAAGGGGCTCCCATATACGCAAGTGGAGGATGCGGCAGGTTGACCCAGAGATTCTTCAGCAGGAGTCCAGCGCGGACGTCTCCAACCTTGGAGCCCTCAGGCAGTGATGCAACCACTTCAGGCAGTGATGCAACCACTTATACAAGTCTCTCTCCCTGCTGCGCCTCGGATAAAGCCGGCACAATATTTTTGGATTCCTACGACATATTGCTTGTTATTGATGATCCCACCAGTAGCTGCTGCATCTGTAATACCCTTGAGGAGATAGCTACTGGAACTAATCCTCTCTGGCTTCGGCTTGCGACATCGCCGATCAGACTGTGAACGACCAGCTCTAGAGTTGTTGGGCTTGGAGTCGTCCTTGAAAGGAGTTCAGTTTGTGCATGCCGAGGACGTAGCGTAGCGGAAAGATGACGGAATAAGGATAAAGTCTTAGGTTAATGAAATACGAAAGGATATGATGCGGCGTAGAGATAAAGAGTATGAATGGGAGATTGATGAAAGATAGGTGGTGTTGTGTACAAATCAGACGACCTTGGTTGGATAGCACGTTCCATAACTACACTCGCATGGCTCCACATACGATAACGGTACAGAGTAGAGAGTGTGGCCGATACATTCGAAAATTGCCTATTGTGGTTAGTGGGACTAGAGCAGTGGTCCCTTTCCGCAACCGGCCATGTCCATCAAAGACATGGCTTGGCGATCAGGATAAAGAAAAGCCACGTACCTCCAAAGCCAACTCCCTTCTGAATCGTAAACCTCAAAAGTGCAGCCAAAATGTACTACTACATCTACAACTACTCTATCTACGGAATCATCGCTTTCTGGGTCTTGTCAGTCCTGCCTCATTTCATCGGAGTAAGTCACACAGCGATCGGTACGTACGTACAAGTGCTGATCAATATCACCACCAGCTGTTCATCATTGCGAAAGCGAACAACTGGAACTACGACAACCTTCGGCCATGGACGCTGGCCCAGACCACGAAACTCAGAGCTAGCGTTCCAGTGGAAACATGGTCAAAGTTCGAGAAGCTGGAGGCAGTATCCAGAAACAGTTTCGAAAGTTTCCCACTGTTCGCGACGGCCGTCATCTTGGGAACGGTCGCAGATTTGTTGAGAGACAGTAGTAAGTTGTGGCTTTCCACGCCAGGCTAGCTTTGAAAGCGGCTGACCACGCAGACTGCCTCAACGCATATGTCTTGGTCTTCCTTGGCCTGCGCATCATTTATGCACTGGCATACGTCTTCGCAAGGACGCAGAAATGGTCGTATTTGCGAACCGCGAGCTGGATGCTGTCAATTGTTTCGTCGCTGGGGATCATCTATCAGGCAGCCGCGAAGCTCTCGGATAGGGTTGTCATGAGCATCTAAGATTCTCCGGTTCAGGAACTAGCCGATTACTCAGGAATAATGCGGAACGGCTGCGCGGGAGGGAAGAAACGTATTTTGAATTAATTGGGTTCGTCCGGGGGCCGCCAGGAGTTTTGTGCGCGTCCGCACGATGTGTAAGCGCGCCATCGTCTCTACAAATATCCTGGCTGCCTTGAGAAGGTAATAAAATAGGCTTAGCTTTACGATTTCCGAATGTTTGAAAGTTGGTGCCGAAGAGCGAGGAACAAAGGCCGTCCGAGGTCGAGGTTGTCCCTAGAGGATCGTCCGCTAGTGCGTATCGGCAATAGCTCGACAAGGCTCCAAGCGAGAGATCCCACAGTCCAGCAATCTCGCAACTGTACTAAGACAAGTTTGCCTGAGGTGTTGATATCTCTTCTTCAAACTTCAAAACGCACTAATTATTACTTCTCTTACAACCTTTCACACCCAAATTCCCGCAATGGCCGACCAGAAAGCATCTAAATATTACCCAGCAGAAGACGAAGGCCAGTTGAAGAAGGTAAGAACAATCTTTACGGTCCCTGTCGATGCTATAACGGCATTTTCCCCATCATATATAGTGAACCTTGTTAGAATATGATATTGAAGATCCTCCCTTAGGCTCGGAAGACGGCGCACCCTACCAAATATCGGGCGTCACTCGCTCCAGGAACAGTCCTCATCCTTCTCTCAGGCCGTTTCCGGGGCAAGCGCGTCATTCTCCTTCGCCAGCTTTCTCAAGGCGTTCTTCTCATCACTGGCCCTTTCAAGTCCAATGGCGTCCCAATCCGGCGGGTCAACCACCGTTACGTCATCGCCACCTCCACGACCGTGAATGTCACTGGCGTCGACGAGAGCGTACTGGATCGCGTGAGCGGAGACGAGTATTGGGCGCACGAAAAAAAGGAGGGCAAGGGCGAGGAGGATTTCTTCAAGGATAGCGAGGCGCCGCAGAAGAAAGATGTAGACCCGCAGCGGATCGAGGATCAAAAAAGGGTGAACAAGGTACTAATAGCCAATATTCGAGAGGTGCCTGATCTTGAGGCGTATTTGGGGGCGAGCTTCAGTTTGAGGGGCAATGAGAGGCCGCACGAGATGAACTTCTAGACAGACCCATAGGAACAAGATGAACGGGGCATGAGAGCCATGCCCAGTCCAACACATGGAGTTTCCTAGTTCTCGACATGTGTGCGCGCAGATTAGATAGTGGTGGTAGGACATGATAGCACCGTTCATGGAGCGTGATGGTGAAGACCAAGGGTAAAACGCATTTGGGGCAAGTGCTCCTTCAGTACCTTACGGGTCCCGAAGCCGAGCGTAGCGGAGCAGGTTATAGGGCATCAGTCTTGTTCTCCCCTTATAGATGAAGCTAACTAAGGGATCTTAGAGCGAGCTATGACCATCATGAGTAGGCCGCGGAAAAGAGTTACCAGACGAATAGAAGCCTGATCAACTAAAGAGAGAAAGGATTCTGCTAGAGAATACACGGGTGGAGCATAGGAGTCTCTATACCTAGCTCGGGGTTTGGGGAAAATAGTGGCAAAGTATTAGTGTCCGAGGAAAACCACTGGAAACGACCGGAGGAGTGTAGATGCGGGACGAACCCTAAAGTCCTCCAGGTCCTGAAAACACCCTTCGAAGCCATCAGGGTCAAAAACTTAAAGTCCGCTAACGCCTGAACGTCATCCGATCAAGTTACGAAAAGTTCCAGGTTCTCGTCTGCGAGCTAGGCGGAGTTCCAATGGCATCATTCAACTCCCTTGCCTCCTCCTGCATGCTTTTCCAGTCCTCGTCCAGCCCATGGTCGTGCATATACTTTCCCGGACCATCAAGCACGGTACCCATACCCTCACTGAGCCTTATGGTCGGTGAGATTTCTTTGGCAAAAGTGTCAGCTTGAAGTTTGATCTGATCGCCAAGTTCGCTCAGGGCATCGGAGGCCTTCTGGAAGGCCACTACGCGGTTTGATAGGTCAACTTGGTGGGCTGCAGTACTGGCGAGTAGCTGCACCACAACGCTGCGGTAGTGCGTGCGTTCCTTCGCAAGATCGTCGGCGTAGGCCTCCTACCGCTGTATTTAGCAATTAGACCAGTATGTTGCTAAGAGAGAGCTGAAGGGACTCACGAGAGCTTTCTTATCATGCTTCAAGTCTCCGACGGTCTCCCGCTCTTTCTCTAGTTGGGTCTTGAGTTGGGCGTTCTGAGCACGGAGCTTCCGCATCATCAACGGCTCTTCGTCTGTGTGGACTGGAGCAGGGACTAAGGTTGAAGCAGAAGCAAGAGCTTGCTCAACAAGCATCGCATCGTCGTCGTCATCATTTGATCCATCGCCGCCGAAGGCAGGCATAGAGGAAGGTGTCGTCGGCGCCAAGTCGGAGCCCAGATTGAGACGTTTCGATGGCGGAGTAGGCGGGCTGGTGTCGGACGAACTGATCTCGAAAGGTTGGATGTAGGTGCGATTCAGCGGCGTGCTCTGGGAGGTGTCCGTTTCTTTGCGGGGAAATGATTCGCGGAAAGCACGCTTGGGGTTGAAGGTACCCAGGCCGCTGGATGTTGCTCGAGTAGAAGAGGCGAGGGTGCGAGGAGACGTGGCGAAAGTCTGCACGTCAGATTGGAGCCTGTTGCTCGAGTCGGGACGAGAAGGCGTCAAGTTAGGTCGGCGAAGGCTAGTAAGAGACGGGTAGATGCCATCCGTGTCCATGTTTAACGTTTCGACTGTAGCAGCGGCCTCCGTTGTGACGTGGCCAACACCATCCTCGTCCTCAGTTTGGCCTACCTCAGAATGGATTTGGTCGTCGACCTCTTGTGCTTCCAGAGCCGCCTTGTGGGCCTCCTCTGCAAGCTCCGCCGCAACAATCTTCTCCATCTTGGTCGCCTTCTTCGGCCGCACGGGCTTATATTCCGCAACCTCAGGCTCACCAGAAAACTCATACCACTTGTTCTTGCCCCTCAGCGGCGCCTTTGCGAACTCCGTCTCCGAGTCATCCAAGTAAGCCGAACGGCCCCTATTCTTCCTGCCCGTCTTGATGTTACCTTGGTGGTCGAAGTCGAACGGCCAGAAATTGCGCAGCTCGTCGTTGCTGTAGAGCTTGGAAGTGTAGACTAGGTAGCAGGCCTTGTCGTCGAGATAGATATAGTGCGGTGGCTCATCTCTGCTGCCACGGATGATGGGCAGCTGGATGTCACTGGTGAAGATTTTCCAGGTGGGGTGGCCCTTGATGGTGTTTGTGCTGCGCTCGATAAGGTGTGGGGCAGCCTCGCCATCGCCGTCACCGGGTTGCCAGAGCATGCGCATACGCTTGCCGTCCGAGATCATTTCGGGAGTGTTGGCCTGGGAGCCTGCCATGGTGAGGGGGGCTGGGGTGGGAAGGTTGAGATGAATGCGCTGGGGATAGATTTGCTGAGCCTGAAGGCAGACAGAGGGTTACGTGCAAACAATGTGGAAGCGGGGCAGCGAGGTAGAACTTGTAGAAGTGAGAATGTTATGTACGTCAGCAGACTAGAAGTGGAAAGGCCTTTAGAGTGGTTTTTCGAGACCTCGGGATGACCTTCGCGCCTGTGTCGAGAGGGAGAAAGGGACTTGGGGTTGGATGAGAGCTGTAGCTTGGGAAATAATCCTAGCAGGCGCAGGCTCTCGTGGAGTGAGTTAAGAAGGAGTGAAAGAAGTAGAGTGGGATGGCGGTCTACTGTGGAAGGCGTAAAGCGCATCGAAGTGCCTCAGAGGGAGTTATGCTTTATCACACGCGCCCAAAACCTTACGGACTGCATATTTCGATGAGGCCAGAAGCCTACAATGCTTGAGGCGGCCCAAGTCGTTAAAGCTGCGACGATAACAAGAGGCGGCCTGGTACGCGAAGGACTTCAGAAGCTGGAGGTTATCATCTCGGCTTGCATGTGGAGAGTAGCTCATGATGCACAAGCAGGAGATGGAACGAGAACTTGGCTAGGCATGCTCGCCGTGATGAAGACTGCAACGACCGCTTCGATGGTGTTGTTCCGCGCAAAGTCGGTTGATGTCAACGATCCCTCAGCAGCCAATCACAGGCGCCAAGACTAGAGCGGTCATCCGAAACCCATCATCGCGAACTTCACGCCGCCACCTAACCCACGACAACGCCCGCCCACGAGGCCACAGAGCATCAATTGCACGGATCTCGCTCGATATCGTGCCCAAGATGCTCGCCCGCCATGCTCCCGCCACGCAGACGCTGTGCGCCGTCTCTCATCGAGCTCTCCCGGCAGCTGTTGCAGCTTCACGCCTTTCGACCGCCGCCACACCTTCGCGACCGCAGAGGAGGAATTTGGCCACAGTGCAGGATGCACCGAAGAGGACATATGGAGGGTTGAAGGATCAGGACAGAATCTTCACGAACCTGTACGGTCACCATGGCGCGGACCTGAAGAGCGCCATGAAGTATGGCGACTGGTACAAGACGAAGGAGATTCTGCTGAAGGGCCATGATTGGGTGTGTAAATATTTGTAAGGGTCTTATGAGCTGGCTGACGCAGCATAGATTATTTCTGAGATCAAGGCCTCTGGCCTGCGAGGCCGAGGTGGTGCTGGTTTCCCCTCCGGATTGAAATGGGTACGCAAAGAACGATAAGCCATAGCGACGTACAAGTATTGACCCTTGAGCAGTCATTCATGAACTTCAAGGACTGGGATAAGGACACCAAGCCCCGCTACCTGGTCGTCAATGCCGATGAGGGAGAGCCCGGAACCTGCAAGGACCGCGAGATCATGCGCAAGGACCCACACAAGCTCGTCGAAGGCTGTCTCGTTGCCGGACGTGCCATGAACGCCACCGCTGCCTACATCTACATTCGAGGAGAGTTCTATCACGAAGCGACCGTTCTGCAGCGTGCCATTCAGGAAGCATACCAAGCTGGATTTATCGGCAAGAATGCTTGCGGCTCCGGCTACGACTTTGATGTCTTCATCCACCGAGGAATGGGCGCATACGTCTGTGGCGAGGAGACGTCACTTATTGAGTCGCTAGAAGGCAAGCCCGGAAAGCCGCGCCTAAAGCCTCCGTTTCCCGCCGCTGTCGGTCTGTTCGGATGCCCCTCCACCGTCGCCAACGTCGAGACTGTTGCTGTAGCTCCGACCATCTGCCGACGAGGAGGGAGCTGGTTCGCAGGCTTTGGCCGTGAGCGTAACCAGGGTACGAAGCTCTTCTGTATTTCTGGACACGTCAACAATCCTTGCACCGTCGAGGAGGAGATGTCGATACCTCTGCGCGAGTTGATCGATAAGCACTGCGGCGGTGTGCGTGGCGGCTGGGACAACCTCAAGGCCATCATCCCTGGTGGCTCATCGACCCCCATCCTCCCCAAGCACATCTGCGACGAGCAGCTTATGGACTTCGATGCACTCAAAGACTCACAGTCTGGTCTTGGTACCGCAGCGGTCATCGTCATGGATAAGTCAACCGACGTCGTCCGCGCCATCCAACGTCTTGCCAAGTTCTACCACCACGAATCGTGCGGCCAGTGCACACCCTGCCGAGAAGGCTCGAAGTGGACGCACCAGATCATGGACCGCTTCTACAAGGGGCAGGCGAGAGAGCGCGAGATTGACATGCTCCAGGAGCTGACGAAGCAGGTTGAGGGCCACACTATCTGCGCTTTGGGCGAGGCGTTTGCGTGGCCGTTGCAGGGTCTTATTAGGCACTTCAGGCCGGAGCTGGAGGCCAGGATAAAGGACTATGGGGCTAAGCATGGTGGCGAAGCGTTGGCTGGTGGATGGGCGCATGACGCGGCGAAGCGTGGACAGCTGATTTCGCCGGGACAGTAGAGTGGAAAGGAGAGGCAGAAGAGCATGAGCGATCTTGTACAACGAGTTTTCCTTTGTGTCGTCTTCGACGGTCTGCGTCACTGAATTGTCCATATAGTTCTCAGTGCGAATGATGGTAAAATTGAACATGGCCTTGCCTCATTGAGGGCGACATTGGTATCATAACCTTTTCGCCATTACCAGAATGCTTCTCTTGAACCTGCTCGCTTGACGCCAGAACACCTTGCCAGCCCACCAAGGTCATCCGAAAGATCAGAACAAACTCAAACCACCGGTCCGGATCTCACCCCAGACAAATGTTAATAAACTCCTCCCTGCTAATCGCATTGTCCCCGTCCATGTCAAACTCTTCAATCATGGCCACCAGCTCATCATGCTGCAACCCCTCGCCCAACTCCCTCGCTACCCTTGTCAGGTCCTGCAGCGTGATTTTGCCCTTCCCTCCTTCGTCGAAGAGCTCGAATGCTCGGATGATTTCTTCCTGTGGGTCCCGCGCGAGTATCCGTTGTGCCATGAGTGTCTGGAAAGACTGAAACGACAGCAAAAGCCGGGGCGGCGTCTGATACTGGCCCACTGGCTGCTTCGCCTTGCCGCCCTGCTGCGCGCCCGCTTGCACCCCATGCGTCTGCAGTATGCCCAGTATCTCCGCCTTCGGCAGATCAAACCCCAGCGCCTTCATCGCGACCTTCAACTCATGGTAATCGATGTACCCATCCTTGTCCAGATCGAACAGGTTAAACGCCTCGGATATCTCTTCGCGCTGCTCTTCCGACAGCTCGGCGAGTGAGTTCTGCCCCGCGGCTTCCATGCGCTCTCGCTCTTCGCGTGCTTTGCGCTCGCGCTCGAGGCGCTCGGATTCGAGGCGTTGCGCGTTCTTGGTGGAGGGGAAGGCGGGCGTGGTGAAGGGCGGCTGCGTGGGCGGTGCGTTGCCGGTCGTGCGGCCGAGGCCGTAGCGTGGGCCAAGGGGTGGGTTGGTGGAGGATGTTGCCATGTATTCTTCTCCTTGGGTCTGGAGCTTTTCTTTGCGGTGGGGTTGGGCCAGGGTGTGCTGGTTGCGCGAGGTTGATTGATCTCGAAGTAGGTGGAAAGGCGCGAGTGTTGCGAGAGTAGATGGACTGTGAGGGCAATACAGGAGGTTCTGTGGGCGTTGAATGGGTATTGTTTTCGTGGGAGGAGTTCTTTGTTTAGAAGTGCGGTTCAGATATGCTGCTGGGACCGGGACGCGTTCGCGTGTTCGGGTGAAAGCTTGACGGCTTATTGGCGCGATTTGGGACGGCGCTAGGACAGTTTGGGCTGGGTGTCTGACCGGGGCACATTTTCGCAGAGACATTCATGGTTTGACAAGATATTGACATCGACGTGACTCAGTCAAGTAGAGCACCGTGATCGGGTTGAAAAACGACTGTATGGCAGTTAGCACAACGCATAACGGGCTCTGGAAGTGAAGCAATGGTTCCCAATCGTCTATCTGTCTGCCTAAGGCAACCCGAAGAACGTCGCGGAGAAACAAAGTGTTATTCGCCACCGTCGGGGCCCAGACGCGTCTATCAAGTTGGTAAATGTTTCAAGATCGAGACATGTGCGATGATTTTGGGGCTGAGCGGCCTCAATCCACCAGGCAGCAGCAGGTACTTCTAGGAAACAGTAGCGCTGGCAGCCTACAGTACATCCCGCCCAGAATATAAACCATCCCGTTCGTCAATCGCATCTCCTTCTTTGTCAGCTTCGGGCATACAAGCTAGGCTTAGGCGCAGTTCTCGCAGTGAATGCATCACATGACCCTCCCTTAGTGGCTTGGCGCTAGTTGAACCCCCAAATCAGCGACCTCACGCCGTCGCCTCCGCTCCCCAAAGTCACAGATTCTCCGTTGCTCCTTCCTTCCATGACGGCCTCTTTACTACTTAATCTGCTTGCTCTCTGAGCCCCTTCCTTTCATTCACCCGCTCTACAGCTTTGCAAGCCCCGCCGCGCTTGCTCGCACGCTTGGCGCGTTTTCTCTGCCACCTTTCGGGCAACGCACGCCCTCCATCCACCTCACCTCACCCGCAACCCAGCGTACCCGCAACATCAACACCGCGAACGCTCCGCGCGCACTGCTATTCCTACGCCTGAGCACACCTACGCGCGATTTCCTCCGGCAGCCCCAACATGTCGTTTGGGTCTGGCGGCTTCGGGGGCTTCGGCTCCAACAACAACCAGCAGTCCACCTTTGGGGGATTTGGCTCCAACCAGCAGAGTTCAGGTAAGTGCACACTCTTTTTCCTCTGATGGCTTCGGCACCTTGCCCTCGCCCTCGCCCTCGCGCTGCGGTCGACGATGCGCACCGAAACGATGAGCGCCGCCGCGATATCGGTCCAACCTCTCTAACTCGCCCTCCGCGTCTCCAGGCTTCGGATCGAACACAAACACCTCCGGCAGCATCTTCGGCCAGTCAAGCAACACTGGTGGTGGCGCGTTCGGTAGCAACACCAACACCAGCTCTCCATTTGGAGGCGGAGGTACGTCGAAGTTTTGCGCGTCGCATCGCGTCATCGTTTTTGGAGTCCTGTCTTGCATCTCGTGCGCGACAGTTCGGTGGCGATATCGCCACGCCAACGCCGCTCCCAGCGCGTTTTCCGGTTGCTACCAGCAACTTCTGGTCCAGCCGTTGGATTTATATTTTGTTTATCTGTGTCTAGATACGATGACTGACTTTTACCCCTCTAGGTGGCTTCGGTAACAATACCACGACCAGCTTCGGCTCAAAACCTTTCGGCTCGACTGGCGGCAACCTCTTCGGTGGCAGCTCCACATCCGGCACCAACTTTGGCGGTTTCGGAGCGACGTCAAGCACCACCTCAACACCGTTCGGCGGCGGCAGCTCCGGCGGCGGGCTCTTCGGCCAGAACAAGCCTGCGTTCGGCTCATCCGCGACGGGAACTGGCGGTAGCTTGTTTGGAGGAGGCGGCGGCACCGGCAGTGGATTTGGCTCCAACGCACCAGGCGGCTTCGGTTCCCCCGCGGGCGGCTTTGGCTCATCGAGCGCCAACACACCCAACAACGGCACCGGGAGCACGCCCTTCCAAGCCTTTACCGAGAAAGACGGTACCGCCAATGCAACTCAACAATACCAGACCATCACCTTCCAGCAGCCGTATACGAATTACTCGTTGGAGGAGTTGAGGGTGGTGGACTACAACCAGGGCCGACGCTTTGGCAATCAGAATGGTCAAGCGGGCGCCTTCGGTCAGAGCACAGGATTTGGAGGATTCGGCACGCCCCAACCCTCTACCGGCTTTGGGTCCAACACCAACACCGGGGGTGGCCTGTTCGGGAACACTAGCAACACGGGCGCCGGCACAGGCTTCGGCTCGAACACGGGGCCGTCATTCGGCGGCGGCACGAGCGGCGGTGGCCTCTTCAGTCAAAACAAGCCAGGAGGCCTCTTCGGCTCGACAACTACCACCCAGCCGCAGTCAGGCACGTCTGGGGGCCTCTTTGGTAGCACCTCCAACACAGGCGGTGGTTTTGGCTCTGGTGGCGGCGGTTTTGGTTCTTCAACAGGAGGTGGGCCCTTCGGAGGACAACAGAACCAGCAACAGAACAAGCCTTTCGGAGGCTTCGGCGCCGGTACCTCGAACACAACGTCCACTCCTTTCGGCGGCTCAACAGGCGGCTTTGGACAGTCGAATACCGGCGGAGGACTCTTCGGTCAGCAGGTTCAGACGTCTTCCACCCCTGCCTTCGGCTCGACCACTCAAACTTCCGGCACGGGCGGTGGTCTGTTTGGTAGCACGGGCGGCGCTTTTGGCCAGAACCAGCAGAACCAAAACCAGCCTCAGCAGTCTGGCGGTCTGTTCGGCGGCTTCGGCCAGAGCCAACAAAACCAACAAAAGCCGGGTGGTCTCTTCGGTAGCTCCACCGCGTCTACCGGAGGAGGAGGCCTATTCGGCAACGCGGGTCAGCAGCAACCGTCAGGCGGACTCTTTGGCAACACACAGCAGAACCAAGGAGGCGGCCTCTTCGGAAATAAGCCTGCTACATCCGGTACAGGAGGCCTCTTCGGTGGAGCAGCGGGCACCACAGGAACTGGGGGTGGAGGTCTCTTCGGTGGCATCGGGACCCAGAACACTCAGCAGAGCTCCGGTGGCGGCCTATTCGGCTCTGCCAATGCCCAACAGAAGCCAGCTGGTCTGTTTGGAGGCTCGACCGCTACAAATGCTGGTACCGGGGGGCTCTTCAGCAATCTCGGGCAGACCAACCAAAACCAGCCTGCCTTGGGAAGCTCGCTGTTTTCCAGTCAGAACCAGCAGCCGCAGAACCAACAGCCCGCCGGCAGCAGTCTGTTCGGCGCTTCGGGCAGCTCTTTACTGCAAACTTCCATGAACACCAACCCATATGGGAATGACGCCCTCTTCGCTGGCCTTGCTACGCCGACTCAGAGCCCCGGTCCGCTTGCTACCCCACTGTCCAGCAGCCAGAAGAACAGGAAGAGCGCAATTCTTCCCCAACACAAATTGAATCCCGCCCAGTCGACGCGCCTTCTAACTCCACAGAACAAGCGGCCCGGTGGGTATGGATTCACATACTCGACCTATGGCACGCCAACCAGCGCGTCTAGCCAGTCCAGCCCTCTCAATGGCAGCATATTTAGCGGTGGCAGCATCTCTCGCTCTCTCGGAAAGAGCCTATCGACTAGCAACCTACGCAACAGCTTCACCCCAGACACGAGCATTCTCGCTCCCGGTGCATTCTCAACAACTGGGCGCTCATTCGGCAGCGGCAGCCTCAAGAAGCTGAATATCAACCGCTCGATCAATTCGCGACCCTCTCTCTTCGATGATGCCTCCCCAGCGAAGCGTGTGAGCTTTGCCGGCCCCAGCGAGAACGGTTTGACGAACGGAACCACAGTCAACGGGTCAGCGAGTGGCGCGTTAGTTGTGCGAGACGAATCTGGCGATGCTTCACCAACAGCCTCCTCCGCTACTATCAATAGCGAGGCAACAAACGGAACGTCATCACGCCCAGAGATGGAAAAGGTTAACGGCAAGGAGCTTACACCTGTTCCCGAAAACGGTCCTTTAGCTCCTCGCACTTCTGCCTCGCTGAACATCCAAAATGGCCAGGCCCTAGATCCGAAACCGGGCCCATACTATTCAGAGCCACCCATGGACCAGCTGAAGAAGATGAGCAAGCGCGAGCTCGAGAGCATTCCGAACTTCGTCGTTGGTCGTGACAAGATTGGCAAGATAGAGTTCAACAAGGGCAAGCCGGTGAATCTGTCTGAGACTCCCCTGGACAAGATATTCGCCGACATTGTTCTGCTCAACGCTCGCAATGCCACCGTCTATGGCGAGCACTGCAGCGTGCCAAAACCTCCACTTGGCTCGGGCTTGAACTATCCATCTCGCGTAATTCTCGGGAACTCATGGCCCCGCAACAAGGCCGGAAAAAAGGATGCGAAGCATGTTGAACGTCTAAAGCGGGTGAATAACACTGAATTCGAGGACTACCGTGTCGATACCGGCGAATGGATCTTCTCTGTTCCCCATTTCTCGTCGTATGGTTTCGACTACGACGATGACGAAGACTCTAGTCCGTTGAGCGCCGCACCCGACACCCCCGCTCAGCTTGGGGACAGCCAGTTGGCTGGCACGCCTCAAGACGACTCTTTCGCCAGCCCGACCCAATCCAGCCCGGATGATACCTTTGACTTCAAGAAGGGCATGCGCAAGCGTGCCAATGTTCCAGGACAATTCGGAGACGAAGTTGCTTACGAGGAAGATGAAGAGATGGAAGAAACTCAAGGCGAGTCTTTTTTAGGGGAGCGCTCCGTGGGTTCGCTTGATGGTCAGCAAGACTACACCGAAGAGAGCGGGTCTGAATCGGCACAAGACCAGAGCATGGCGGATTCTGTATCTGGACCGGTTCATACCACGGAGCGACCAACCGCGAAAGGTCCAGACCTTTTGAAGGATTCAGTCAAGCCCAAGTCGATTCTCAAAGCCAACCAGTCTCTGCGACCGACTATAGGTACGCCCTCCAAGGTCCAGTTGGCGTTCGATGATGACTGGGCAAACGCGCTGCAGCGCACGATCAGCCCAAAGAAGCAGGATCGACAAGCTCTACGTGAGAGCCAGGGCCATGTTCTACAAGAGCGTGATGGTAACGCAATGAAATTGGCGCAGTCAACCAATGGTACCCTGAAGACACCGAATCTGATGGATCTGACGGGTTCCCTCTTCGGCGAGATGGACAAGCGAAAGGACTCTTCAATGAAGAGGACGGGACATGGCATTGAGGTTTGACTTCCCCTTCCCCAGCATATGTTTTTCAGTCGGGCGCAAGTCGTTTTGGGTTTCCATCACGGGTCTCCTTGTTAGATTGACGCCCTGGACCTAGTGTCCATCATGTATGTAGCTTGAATTCACATGGGGACAAGATTTGCTGAAACTCTTGTCTCTAGTTACCATATCCGAAACGACCCAAGACATCGCACGATCTCGACCAGTTGACCGGCACCGACAAAGACTTCCATAGCTGTAATAAGCCCCACTTTAGCGAGGACGGAACACTTGTGTACGCAGACAAGGGTGCCGCAACCCCTAATGACGACATCTTCTCCGCTCGCAAAGATCCGATTGTCGGAGCCCAGAAAGCCATTTGCTTCAAGAAGTTGCCGACTTTCCCTGATGTAAGTTTGCAGGAGTGCTCATCGTTCATGTGTCTTGGTAGTAACCACGAGTAGGCTGTGCCACCAACCGTGAATCTGCAGAAGGAGTGGACGAAGGTCTTGCTCCGCACTGACGGAGCTCCCTTTGCGAAGTTACAGACCGACCCCGCCCCTGTGACCTTCGAGCAGATGGCGGACGCTGTCCCGCTTGGTACAACAGCGGGCGTTCATGAACAGCAAGCATGGAAGCTCCTCTCACTCCTCTTTGACGACCTAGATCAGGCCCCTAGTGACATGACTCAAGAGTCTTTCACGGAGAACAAGGAACGTTTCCGAAAGGAGAGGCTCTCGGAATTCTGGAGAACTTTGGTCTACGAGGATGCAATGAAGCACGTTCAAGAAGCTGAGACCGCTGAGGAGAAAGCTCTCGTATATCTAAGCTGCAACTCCGTTGCCGATGCCTGCCACGCTCTTCTGCAAGGGCTGGATCTTCGCCTGGCTACCATGGTGGCCCAGATCGGTGGCGACGCTACGACACGCCGAGATATGACATCTCAGATCGAAGAATGGCGACGCATGGATGTCCTTGCCGAGATGGATGATTCCATCCGTACCCTCCACGAATTAGTTGCCGGCAACTGCGCGCAGTCAGAAGGCAAGCTCGGAGGTGGTCGTGAGAACAAGGCCCCTACCTTCAACATCTCCAGTCGCTTTGGGCTGGATTGGCGTCGTGCTTTCGGTCTCCGCCTATGGTACGGTACCATGCCCGACGAACCCATTGAGCTAGCCGTTGCACAGTTCGCTGATGCTCTCCGTGATGGGAAAGAAGACGCCAAGCCGACCCCTTGGTTCGTTGAGCAAGGCGTCGACATGGGTTGGAAGGATCCTGAGGCTGACGACCGCGAGGATGTGCTGTGGGGCATTCTGAAGCTCTATGCCTCTGGGAAAATGGAGCTACCCGCCAACATCGAGGATGTCTTAGCTCCGGAGAACGTCTCAGGCCACCCCATGAACGCCCGCCTCTCGTTCCAACTTTTCCAACTCTTCAAGTCACGTCAGGACGACGCAGACGAGGATACTCCCCGCAAGGTTGGCATGCCAGTTGTTCGTGACGCCGAAGGTCTCCGGTCATCCTTTATGTCATCCAAGGCATCTTCCGCCGACAAGGATGACCAAGCAGAGGATCCTCTGGTCGAGCTTGGTGATAAGCTCGCCCTCACCTATGCAGCTTCCCTGCACACCCGAGAAGACTGGACTACAGCTGCCTGGGTCTACACCCACCTCTCCAACCCGGCCATGCGCGAGCACTGCATCCGTTCTCTCCTCAACCAGTACTCCAGTACTTACTCCCTCGGCGATACCGACAAAGTCTTCAACTATGTGGCATTTGACCTTAAGGTCCCTGATACGTGGATGCACGCCGCCGCAGCCCTCCAAGCCAAGACAGAAGGCAATGCTCTCCGCCAGGCCATGCACCTCATCAAGGCCGACGAGCTTGAAGAAGCACATGAGGTCTTATGTCGCAGCGTCGGCCCCGACTCTATCATCTCTCGCGACTACGACGCCCTCCGCGAGCTCATGGGTGGCTTCCTCCCCACCCCCACGAACAGCCCGACTGCTGACCATGCTTTCGGGCGTTCTTCGAGCCATCGCAAGGAGCCGGTGCCTGGCTGGAGCCAGGGTGGCCAGATCTACTTCGACTACATCGAGCTGCTCGATCTTACACTGCAACGCTCGTCGTATCGTGTTGATGAGGAGCTGAACCAGCGGATTAGCATCTTACTAGGGAAGCTGCAGCATGCGCTGGAGATTGTAGCAAGGGATCGCTGGGAGGGCTGTGGGCTTGAGGAGCGGGTGGCTCTCACTGAGATCGCCGGAACCGTGGCGAATCTTATCCCCAAGTACAAGGTATGTCTCCCGTTTGAATCTGCTCGGATGCCCGTGCACACATGTGTGGATTGGTTTTAACCTTGATCCAGCCCGCTGAGCGCTCGCGAGTCGTCAAGCTGCCACTTACGGAGGATCTCTGGCTGAAGCACTCATGCCAACTGAGCACGCAGTACTACCGCAACGTGGTGGCGAGCAGCAAGTAGAACTGGCTGGATCCGTACGCGGAGATGTGTCTGATGCACGTACGGCCGCTTCGGTACGGTCTTCACTGGAACAATAGTAAGCGCATCTGGAATCTGTTTTATGGGGTGAGCGCGGGATAAAAAAGTGGGTTTGGTTTGGGTTTGTGTTTGCGGGACTTGTGAATGCATGGCTCCTGTTTCTTGCCTAGGAGGCATTGGCTGATGAGTGAAGGGGGGAGAGCCAGGCCTCCTTTCGATTCAGACGTGTACATTATGATTGTGAAAAGAGAAAGAGTTTAATTCTTGAACCTTGTGCGTCTGTGTATGGGTGAGCGGTCGAGTCCGATGTGACTATGTCTCCGTTGTGGTGAAGTAATGTCAGCGGTGATGTACTGTTCATGCCAGACAGTTTATTGTTTTCAAAATACGGGCCTTCCTGGGGTATTTATTGTGCTTTAGTTAGTCGGTATGGATGGGACACTTCCACATCAGGTTGCTAGGTATTACAAGCCCGTCCATGCCTCCCAACCTAATGCTGATCCACGTGATTAGTTCATTCCCACATATGTAGACCTAGAAATGCTACCTTGGCCACAAGGAATGCACCAGTGAGCGACATTGAAGTCCCAAGGAAATATGGCTGACATCCCCACCAAATCTCTCCTTGAACGCACACGACGCACCTCCCTCCCTTAGGCTTACACCTTCGCCCCATAATCCAGCAGGACTGTAGCCTTAGCTACCAGAAACGCGCCCTCAAGTCCCGCTTCTTTGACGCAGTCTGCAAATTGCTGGTTGGTGATATCCACGGAGAACTTCTGCCCGTACACGATCGCGGACGCTAACCCGGCTGGGCCTGCTTCGGGACGTCGCTCACGCTCTTCAAATTGGATAAGCGCGGGGAACAGGCAGAGCTTCACTTTCAATCCCTCCCGGCCGGTGCGAGCAATATCGCTCTCGCAATCGCATGTCATCCACTCCTCATCATACCGGGTGCCCGCGGAGATCCATTGGATGCGGAAGCGCAGGTCCATGGGGCCGAGCTGGCGCGAGATTTTAAACTCCAGCGCCTTCATAAAGCAGGACTGTAGTCCGCTTAGCGGACAGTAGCTAGAGTATTCTTGACCCCAGAATCGTGTGCTTTGGGCCGCGTTTTCGAAGAGTGGGAGAGATATTTGCAGGATAGTGTTCGCGCACTGCGTGGCCTTTAGAGGAAGCTCCTCCTTTTTAAAGGATTCGTCATCGGTGAGGAGCTTGCACACTGCGAGGTGGAACTCGTGGACTCTTGTCGGGCCGTCTAGATAGAGGCGGATTAGATATGGATCATCTTGCTGGGGCTCACCACGGCAAGAATTACCCCTAATTCAGGGAATTGTCCGAAACCGCCTCTAACTAGACCCCTGTTTTAGACGCAGTTTTCGAAAAATTTCCCTAATTTAGGGAGTGGCTAACCGTAGTGAACTGGAGCTTCTCACCTTTGACTGCAACCAATGTATATACCTTCTCCAACTGCCTAGACATACCGCTGAGGAAGTCTGGGTAGGCAGATTCGAATACCCAGCTGCATAGAAGGCGCCCGACTAGAGCTCTCATGACCTGCCATGCCTTTGCCTCGCTCAGAAATTTGGCGTAATGCTCCCCAGTTCCGGCATCTTCTGCTAAGAGCACATCCAACTCGTCTCGCAAAGCATCTGGAAGATCGCTGACACAAAGCTTCGGGAAGAACTGCTCTCTGGCACCGAGGGTGCACTTGATAGAGTCCCGGAGCTGCGTCCACATCTGTCGTGAGACGGGGAACGAGGGGTTCCGGGGGAATTCTCTGCTTTCCAAGCTTCCAAAGACTGTGTTGAAAGTCTTTGCCATGCGTTCTCGCTCCCGGTCTCTCGTAAGCATATGCTCCAGGATCCTTCCCAAACTATCTGCAAGATTGTCTTTGAGAATCCTTTCGAAATCTTTGTTACGTTGACTCTCGAGAGCTATCTTATGCTCGTATTCGTTTATTACATGCTTCTGCGAGGTGATCTGGTTTTTCAATATCTCAACTTCGGCCCTCAGCGTCTGACATTCGGAGTCGAGTAGCACATTCGTGGCTATTAGGGCGGGGTCGTCGGTCCGATCACTACCCGCTCCAGTGCTCGAGTTGGTATTTGGGAAACAGTCATGAAAACTCATGGCGGACTGGTCATCTCGTTCTCTGTGGGTGGAGGATGCGTGACCCGTCGTCGGCGTGAAATAAGAGTCGTCATGAATGACGATGGGACCCGCATCTTCAGAGACTGGCAGCGTGGTGCTCGTATCGGGAATTCTTGCTCCGCATGCCCGTGTACGAGTGAAAGACGGAGCGAAATCATTCTGGTCGGAGTTGTCGGAAATCTCCGTAGAGGGAACGTATGGACTGTCATTCCCATGTTGCTGAGACTGGTTGTGTCCGCTCTTCTCGGGCCCGTGCGCGTCGCGCATTGCTTGGAGCCTGGAAGACCTTCGTTTTGGTGTCGGGGCAGTTTGAGGCCTTAGCCAAATTCGGATCCTAGGCCTCGTTCTGAGCTTGACTATGAGGCTTTTAGAAGGGCTCTGGCTCGCAGCCCGATCGCCTTTTTCATGTAAAATTCCGGAACGACGAGACATGTAGTCGGGATGGAGTCCTTCCAGACCATACTCCCGCCGATATCGATTCGCCATATCGAAGTACTCTTTTGGAAGGGTGCCGCGCCTTAAGCTGTCGCTCCCTCTCTCCCTCATCTCCCTCAGTTTATCCTCCGTTCTCCCCCTGCACGCAGCCGATGACAACCAGGCGTGCAACAATTCCTTGCAAAACCGGTTTGTTTTGAAGTGTCGATTCATGTCATCGGCGATCGCCTTGAAGAAGTTGGCTTTGCCTCGGTGGACGTCAAGCAGCGCAAACAGGAGTGCCTTTTCTGCATTGTCGAAGTGCGGAGTGTCCATGACAATTGTGTGCTTCCTATCGATATGTCGAAGCTGTTTGTGGTGTAATTGCAAAGGATGGGCATGAGTATTGGACAAGGAGGTTTCGGTTGGAAAACAGGCTGACCGGAGTCTGGGTGGGGCGGCAATCAGTACTGTGCCGATACGGACTAGTGTAGGTGCCACAGCTAACGTATGTGTAACCAGCAAATCATGCTTCTCTCTTCAACCAACCTACGGTGAGGGCTTCACGTGGCTAAATAGTATGGGGATTGGGTCTTTGAGTGACCAGACCGACAATTGCACGGCTGCTTGTGTCACCGATATGCCTCATGCATGCATGGCGCACAAAAAGCAAGCATCTCCCAGTCGCCCCGCTCCTATTGTTTGTGCTTCAACGGCTTTCTCTCTCATTCCTTTCCTCACGGGGTGCATTGGATCATATTCGAAGAAGCCGCCCTGTTGCTAGCTAGGCAGTTCTCCGCCGTCTTTGAGTTCGCTGTCATATAGCACCTTTCGTCTTATTAGTGAGCTTCTTGCTCCCACGGTCTAGCTTGATTCGTCAATGCTAGGCAAGGAGGCTGGTCAGCTAACCCCCTTCAGAGGTGGAGCTTACTTGCTAACGTGTTCTAGACACAGAATTCTAGACTTACTTTGAACCAACTCCAACTCGCCTGGCAATACTCTCCATATCCCTCGATTAGATATGGACTCTGCCGGTCTCCGGAATCCGAACCGAATGAAGCGTTCGAGGGGTCCCCCGAAAGGTGTCCCCAAACGCGTCTCCAAAGGCCCCTCCACAAGCAAAAACAAGCCGGTTATCTTTGCAACTGCACCAGATTGCGACGATCGCCTCAAAGTTGCCATTGACTTCGGAGCAACTTACACAGTTGCAGCAGTCTGCAATCCCAAAGCTCAGAGCGACTACGGAAAACCAATCATTCACGTCGTCAGTGGCTATCCACAGGAGCCACACTCGGAAACCGGCATCTCATTGAGGGGGGTGCGAACTGTGACGTCGTACCTTGAGCAGGATGACACGCAAAGAGACAGAACGCATGGTACTGGCGGAAGATATCCGGTCAATGTGGAATCCACCACAATGGCACAAGGGCTTCCATCTGGCTTTCAGTGGGGATACCCGGTCGGCCAAACACAACGAGACTTCATCGGTGACTTGGCTCGACAATGTGAAATCCAAGGGATGAAGATTTTGCTGGACAGCAACGAAAGAGGAGAGACCAGAGAGGTCAAGGCAAACCTGCGCGAAAGCTTGGGGAAGCTGATCACCCGCCGGATCATCCCAAACGAAGAGGCCGTCATCAGGCATTTTCTTGTGGCCTTCTTCGCTCATTTGAAGACGGTCCTCGAAAATGATCACGGACTTACTCCGCTAAGTCAAGTGGAGTACATCTTTACCATCCCGGCCATCTTCGAGGCTCGCAGGCTGGAGAAGATAATGCAGACGTCGCTGGGGCTTGCCGGTCTTCCGAGAGCACCGGCTACGGGAGAGTACAAGTTCTTCACTGTGTCTGAGGCAGAAGCGGCAGCGCAGTATGCGGTGCCAAAGTCCCAGCTCCAAGTAAGCATCAAGCTCCTCCTGCACTGTTCTTTGTTGACTAGTACAGCCCGGAGAGGTGTTCGTGATCCTAGACCTGGGAGGCCTCACAGCTGACATCTGCACATTTGAAACCGAGAGTGCTGACCCGTTACGACTGGGAAGAAAGGTTGTCCGCCCAGACGGTGGGTTCCTTGTTGCGCATGTTGGCACGATACTAAATCTGCGTCAGGGGATACATGTGGATCATCCAATGTGAATCACGAATTTCGCAAAGTGGCCATTGAAATGCTGAGTTCGATACATTATAAACCGCCGGAAAACCTCACCTTCGATGAAGTTGTCGATAGGTTTCTTATGCGGCCGTTTGAGTCAGATATCAAGAGAACCAAATGTGGAGAAATGGAAATTATCGGCTGTCTGCCTCTTCCTGGACTCGAAGCAAATTACAGCACTGATTGGGCACGCGATGGAATGATGGTGGTTACCCAGTAAGTGACTCACCCTGCGTTTGTTGCCGATGTTACTGTCGTGGCTCATGATGATCAGGGCTGTCTTGAGAAAAGTGTTCGAGCCTACCCTTCAGAGGATCGAGCGCCTGCTAAAACGGCACCTTGATGAATCAAGGTGTGCAAACATAGAGGTGGACAAGCTCGTCACCGTAGGGGGCTTCGCGGACTCGGAAGCTGTCCAAATACGCCTGCGCCATTTCATGCAGGAGTACAAGGTTAAGCACGGGATCGATATCGAAATCATCCGGCCAAGCTATGAGTTTGCAGGAAGGTGAACCTTCTCTTCTCCAACTCAAGGCAACTGCTAACTAAATTCAGTATCTATGCTAGGGGCGCTGCCCCGGCTGTGGCTCATGGCGCCATTCTCAGGTCCTTGGACAAGAGCCTGGGCCCGAAGAAATGGCCACGTCGGCACGTGATGCTGCGCCGACACATCCCCTGGCAGAAGCGTGTAGGCTGGACGGCTGAGGAATGGGAAGAGTTACATAAGCATGCCGCGGAGGTAGGCGTCGACGGCAAGTACTATTGGTTCAGCAGACTGCAAACCTTCATCGCCAAGGTCGACATGGACGATACGGTAAGTTAGTGAATCTCTGCAACACAGTGATCTAACATAGCCCTTCACAGACCGCTCCCGCAATGAAACCCGTTCATCTTAGCGAATTCTCTTCCAAACATATCTTCAGTAACGACGAACAGTGGGACTGCAGGGAAGAGATATGGGAATGCGAAGACCGTCTTCCCAATTTCATTCACGTGGAAGATGCGAGGAAAAGAGGTGCGTTAAGGGTTGCACATACCACGGCAAACACGTTAACTTACCATGTGATCCAGGTGCAGTCAGACTTGGTCTGATTCAATGGAATGCGGACGAGCTGCGGCACACGTTGGAGCCGAAGCCTCTCCGTACCAGGGGAGGCAAGAGGGACGAACGCCGCTGGGAACTCCAGTTCAAGGTTAATGCTAGATGCGTCGATCGAGAGCTAGATTTCTGGGTTGAATACGGTGGCCAGCCACAGGAAAATACGGTGGAGAGGTTCCCTGTCACGACCTTGTTTGACCCGGGGTATGCCGACACGGGGTTCCACTAAGTATCTTCGGCATCCTTGTGCGGGATCTTCATGAGGAAAATGTGTGGCCATCATATAGGTATTGGACAAGTCGGTGCATCCCCGATCCGCTCTTTAGGTTCGCATCTCTGTTATACCAGGAAATCTTTTCATAGCTTTCGTATGCTTGCCAATCAAAAGCTTCCGTAAAAGAAAACCACAATAATATAATACTCTCACAACATTTCATTGGAACAGTCAAGTATTTCCAAGTACGTCCCACAAAGCTTCAGTTATACCTCTAGATTACGTGGCGTGGGACCCCCGTTCTTGGGGGAGGTAGCGGCGGTGAACAGTGATGTCACGTGACGTGTACTTTCGTCTAAATTTCCAGAGTAATATACTCCATCACGAGGACTGTTAGAAATTGCAGAGTATCTCACCGTCTTTCATGATTGCCCTATTTGTCAAGCCTCCGCATGTCTTCTGGGATGACTGTCCAGCTTCTAAACTTCACATAGATTTCTTAAAAGGGACTAGTGTAGCGGGCCTCTATTGCGCGACTGATCTCGAGAGGCCACGACGGGAGAAAGCGCAAGAAACCAACCGAAGCAATGGAAAATGTATTTGCTGGTGCCTTAGGCAGAGCAGTCAAATCGCTGCATCGAGGTCAGTACCAGACACCTGACGTTTCCGGCGCCCTAAGTCCAGGGATTCAAGAAAAAAAAGCCCAAGCCTTCACTACACTCATTGTAAGGCGGCATTATTAAATGCTTTATTCCTGGTCGTTAATTGTATTCCGGTTCGCGTAATCATGAACATAGTGGAAATATGGATCATCATGGATATCTGGACCTCGATCACTATCTACCCCCTAGTCTCTAATAGTTAGAGCTAATATATACATCAACAAAGTATCATAGACATGTGTACTGAAGCAGCAGCCGCGCCTGTAATTGCGGTTTAAGAGGTTAATGCCTCTATCCATATAGCAACCGGCAGGGTGCCTGGGGCATCATTCTCCCTCCGGTGCCTCAAGCAAATTCAAACTACTCGCGCATCAAAGGACTCCCCTGTAATCGCTGTCTCGACATTTCGCGGGTGGAGGCGCCCTTGACACTTGGTATCGCGAACTGCGACAGTATGGGCCCGATTTGCGATCGAATAGCACCAGCCGGGGGCGAGTGGGTCGGATGGAAGATATAGAAATCCTCCACGTACGGTACAATGCCCCGGGCGTGCGACAGCGGTGGAGGGCAGCGCGTAGTGGCTTAGTTGATGTAGACGTGACAATTTTGCGATTCAGCCAAGGGAAGCGCAGGCGCGGCATTTTGACGTATCCGAAAGGCAGGGCCCGGTGTAGAAGATTCTGCAAGATGTACGGTCAGAGCTGAGATTGAAATATCAGTGTCGTGTGTGTGGCGTGAAAGCTCGAGGGGCTCGCGCGCCCATTATCCAGATCCGTACTTTGATAATATGTCGCCAATACCGCCCATCGTAACACACTCCGCATAGCAAGCACGGCACATAGAACTCCGCATATTCACACCGGTGTAAATTGATGCCTTCCCATCTATGATTGTTGTGCGACGACTACCCTTGGCGTCAGCTAAGCTGAGCTGGGCGTGTGGTGTCTTGGACAGCCTGCCTCGGCAGTGGATCGTCTTCCTCTCGTCCAATCTTGATATTTCCCATTCGCGTAATTAATTGCGGAGAAGAGTGAGGGATGCCGTAGCCAGGGCCAATGTAAGCTTGAGGGACGATTAGGCGTTCCAGCCCCCACAATCCCGACAGGGGGTGAAGCTCGCATGTTGGCGTGGATTCGGCTTAGCGGTGCCTCGTATTAGTAGCCTATTTCGTCGTCGTGAAAACAGGGCGAGGAGAAGATAGGGAGGCGAGGCGAGTGAAGGCCCCAGGGAGAAACAGAGGAGTTTGAATCGTGGGAATACGCTTCGCATGGAGGGTCGTCCGTAGCCGTGTATGTGTTCCCATACGAGAATCTCGTACGTCCCTTTGTGCACAGGCTGCAAGTGACGTCTCAGGGCGCCCTGTGGTATCGCGGGTGATGGTATGGAGATACGGGCCTTGAATGCACGTCGACTCGTCCGCAGTGGCCATAGGAGTCCATAAGAAAGAGGTCAGAGCGGTGCGCCGGCTCATGTGGTTGTCGCGGGGGTGTGGGGAGCTGCTCGAAGGAGTGGTGTGAGTGAGGAGGCGTGAATTGGAACTCTTCCGGTCGTGATGTTACTGGCGGGGTAAAATCTAGGCCAGGCATCCACGCTGGCACATTCCACGATGAGATGTTGATAGCTGGGGTTGGTTCGTAAATGGATGTGTGCCAGGCTGGTTCGAAGGTAGAGAAAGGCTGCGACGTTGCGAGGAGGTGGCTATCGTAGGCCGCAGTCGTCGCTAGCACTGGGCTAGAAGCCAAAGTGGAGAAGCCGTTGTTCGAAGGAAGGCTCAAGGTGGCGGCAGCCGGCACTGGGGCATGATACTCTGGCGACATTATAGGTGATCCGTCGCCCTGTTCTGAATCTTGAGCTGTCTGTTCGCTGGAACTTCCGTCTTTGAGAAGCTGCTGGAGGTACTGTAGCTTTCGCTTCCGCTTTTCTCCTACACAGCAAGTTGTTAGCTACTTCACAGGCTAAAGGTCGCGTTAAATGGATGCGATGGAAACGTACGATAGTTCCTAGAAGCTATCCTGTTCTGCTGCTTCCGAATCTCGCTGTTGGGTTTCTTGGGCTTCTTCCCCGATTCCTCCCCTACGCCGGGGCTTCTCGATTTCCTTCCTGGTCGCGATGCAGGTTGAGTCTGAATAGCAGGTGCAGAAAACATGGCGCCAGCAGATGAGAACAGCAAGAATCCGAAGGAGTGGAGTATAGAAATCGAAAAGGAGTTGCTGGCTCTTGATATGTTGATTAGCGGAAAAGCAACCTTGGAAACGATCGCCAAGGTCTAATACATATAATGATCGATGCTCAGATTCCAGAATCTCGGGGATAGAGGTCTAGCCAAAAACGGGGCCAATTCCCTGTCAGGCCTTTTCTTGGGGTAGCTGAATAATGTGGACGAGAATAGCAACCCAGCAGAGAGGTAAACAAGCATACGGCCGCTGAATCCCTCGCAACTAAGCTTAACCTTAATCCCGCCACAGAACACCGCTCTGGATCAGGGGCTCAGTCGTCTATGCGTGAGCATGTCGATAGCACAATGCCCTGCCAGGGAGACGCCAGGTGACGACCCGTTGGTTGTCGGTTCGTCGGTGACTCGGTTATTGGAAGGCTGTATTAACATATACCGCATTGGGAGAGTTTGGCGACCGAATGAGCGGCTGAGAGAAGGATGATTCATCCTGTGGTAGCGGCCAGCCGAGTTTGGTCCGTGAAGGGGGACGCACGTGAGCAAGCCCGGCGGTGGACGGCACGACCGGCGTTAAACGGCAACGGGCAAGACCTTCGTAGAAGGGCGGAGATGCCGTTCTGCGGCGGGAACGAGAATCGCGATACAGGGTGCAGGGCGCGGTGGAGGAATGCCGCGGGGAGTTCCCGCAAAGTTGCAACGCGCCATTTCAGCCCCACTAATCCAGATTCGGTTAACGCTCGTGCTTAAATTCATCCCAGGCCAATGAGATCCGACCAGCTCGTGATGCGTAAGCATACCGGTCTCAACAGCCTGACCGCCCACTCTCTTCGGCCGAAGAATGGAATCAGTACGGAATCACGCAGCGCCGTCGTGATAGAATCTCCAAGCGTCCCCTTGTAGCCGTCGTTCGTGATGTCCAATCATCGAAGTATCCAGCTGCAGAGGCCCAAAGCTCGACCTACATTGGGCTGCGCACAATGACGCATGCACGCCTACCCACACCAGCGGCAATTACCCTCCCGTCCGCCCTGCGCAACCTCAAAGCAGCGCAAGACGGTGGCAAGGCCGTTAACTCCTTGACTCCGCCGTAGAAGGTGCGAAACCGTTTGCTCGAACGGGCGTTCCTATCTTCTTAACTCCACGATGCCGCTCGGAACTCCGAGTACCCTCATGTGAGTTCCGTGTATAAATCGCGCAGAGGGCGTGTTGCCATGCTGTATCACTCATCGCAGACCTCACCGCCGTCGTCAACCGAGGGCATCCGAATTAGGAAGTAAGATACAGCAGTTATTTGTCACTGATTACCAAACTATGTCTCACCACGGGACTGCGTTCTCTACTGATCAAGAGGCGCGTCAGAAGGTCCTGGGCCGGCATGTTGAGCAATCCGGGAGGTTCTCGCCCGAGGCGACTGCGGAGGAGGTCGCCGCAGCGCTGGCAAGGGACATCGCCGGCAAGACAGGTCAGTATCACGCTTATCAAATGGTCCAATCTGGAACGACTCTAACACAGCCTGCAAATGCAGTCATCATAACGGGTGCATCTCCCTCAGGTAAGGCTCTTCACCAAGGCTGTGAGACCTACCGTTGGTTAACTTTTTCAAGGCATTGGGGCTGAAGCTGCCCGGGTGATTTTCAAGCACAACCCCAAGCTTCTAGTATTGGCCAGCCGCCGTAAGGAGACTATCGATGAAACAGTCGCTGCAATAGCAGGCTCGACCGCCCCCAACAATGTGAAAGGGATAGAGATGGACCTTGCGGACCTTGATTCCGTGCGGGAGGCGGCTGCCGAGATCCTCAAAACAACCGCAGTGGTGGACGTGTTGATCAACAATGCTGGGATAATGAGTGGGTGGTCCTGGCTCGATGAGCGGGCAGTCTGCTGAGTGGCCTGCAGTGCTTCCCAAGTTCACGACGACGAAACAAGGAGTCGAGATGCACTTTGGTGTTAATCATCTAGGTCACTTTCTCTTCACGAACCTCCTTGTGCCGGCTCTGCTCAGGTCTCCCGCTGGAGCAAGCGTCGTGAATGTCTCGAGCGCCGGACATCAAGCCAGTCCTGTTCACCTAGAAGATGTCAACTTCGATGTAAGCTTGATCTCCAGCCTCTCCACGAGCGGCAAGCCCGAACGTGGGCTTAGCCATACCCAGCCAGAGGTGTTCACGGATGGACCTGGCTGATTACTCTCGAATTAGAATGGAAAGTCTTACGATCCCTTCGTAGCCTATGGGCAATCCAAGACCGCAAACATCCTGTTCTCGGTCTCTCTGACCGACAGACTAAAGACTAAGGGCCTCCGGAGCTTTTCGCTAGATCCAGGAGGTAAGTATGCGCGCCCACAGTATCGACTCTGCTAAACTCGTTAGCTGTCCCGGGTACTGCACTGAGTCGAGAGATTCCGTTCGAGAAAAGGGTCGCGATGGGTAAGTCCGATGGCTGTTCCTAGAGGTCCTCGCTAAAGCTGGTCAGGGTGGTGGAAGCCCGATGGATCGCTCGCCGACAACATTCCATGGACTTCGGTGGCAGCGGGGGCCTCGACCTATGTCGTGACCGGGTTTGATAGGACTATTGATGGTGAGGGTCCGAGCTGAGCAACCTGCGAAAGGCACTGACTTCTTCGACAGACAAAAGCGGAAAGTGCTTCGCGAAGAACAATGTTGACCCTACCACTGCATCGCACGCGCTCGATTCTAACACTGCTGATAAGCTCTGGGCCTTGAGCGAGAAGCTGGTAGGACAGGAGTTCCGCTACGATTAAGGGCAGAACACCTGGCACAGCAAGGCTTCCCGAGTTGGACAGTAGGAAGAGCGTGGGCCCTGAGCTAGAGCACCAAATGCAATACATCTGGCCGATTCCCGCAAGTGGCACCCATACAAATCCGTTCCAAGATTCAGGCCATGATCTCCGGCGATAGGAGCCTACTTACGTGTAGTGTCAGCGGATCCTTATGCATGTGGTGGCTCAGACCGCAGTCAGATGGTATTATGGCCCATCCCGACGCAAGATGCTCGCGCGGTACGATGGCAATCTCTCGGTTCGCAAACACTGATGTACTTCACAGAAGGCGCATGCCGGACTGCCACACCCCGGTCGATATTTCCGCGAACACACGTCTGGCCACACAGTCGGGCGAATTAGGACCTGAGCAGATGTGGTTCCAATGTACATCAAGCGAGAAGAATTCGCGAAGCAGGCGACACTTACGCGGAGGAAACGCCCATCCGTTCACTAAGTCCTCCAGGGTATCCCGACCTCTCTCCCAAGGCATCACAGCCGATAGCGTAACGAGCGAGTTCCGCAGACGTCAGAAATGCAGTCGCTTGTATTGAGGATTGCTTGTGGCTAAGTCAGGTCGCCTTGTTATGCGCTAAGATCAAACAGGAAATGCTATCACGTGCTCGCACTAGCCTCGGCAATGATTAGCCCCTGAACCAAAGCGTCGGATCTCAGCCCAACATCAATCCATCACTGAGAGAACATGCGCAAGTCACGCTCTGGACCCGGTCTTCTCATTTATTTCTTCCGACTTACACCCTTGTTCTGGCTCCTTATTGAGCATCAGGCGACTTCAGGAGCACAGTTTCGGAGCAGTTTTCCCTCCTCACGATGAACATGGCCCCTCCCACGGCCTCGCGGCGCCATCATTCTATGCCTGGTGCCTTCTGCGATAGAGAGACATCTCTATGCATCAATATGATGCCCAAGTATCGTTACAACTACTATCGGGGCCGCTCCTGCTTTAGAACAGCAAACCCGGTTCGACGACCGTGCACACGATGCACGCAATTCCTAGAGCTGACCCAATATATGAACCTTGAGCTATGATGGGAACCCAGCTTTCTGTATCTCCTGGGTCATGCGTTCGAATGCTTTGTTTGCGCGTCGTCGTCGCGCAGCTAGCCGCGCTTTCTGGTTCGTGAGGAGATCTCGGAAAGAAGCATCCAGCATTGACTTCCCTTGGATTGGTATTCTAGTATACCTCTACCCAGAGGACTTCGATGCTCAGTACTCATCCGAAGCCGCTAGCAGAGCTCCGGCCCGACTCCAGAGAGCACATTTCCCGATTCGTAACTTACACCATGCATGCCAAGAATATGACCGACTGCTTCGGGAGAGTGAGCCATGGCCTCCTCGGAGGCGCATACGGAATTGTCAATAATAAGATATATACAAGTATATAAGTTTCAATGCTGAGCTCCATCTTGCAAGCTTGGCCTCACCTCCAGCCGGGTTTCTTTCACTCTCATTCCACTTGGCTTTCCTTAGCCGTCTCGTCTCTTCTACAAATCTAATTTCTAATACCCGTAGTTCAAAAGTACCTGAATAAAATGGCTGGGTGTCAATTCGGATCCCCAGACCTCGTAACCTCGATATCTGGCACGACAGCAACACCGACCTTCGCTTTCGATGCGGCGAACACGAACTACTTTGGCCTAGTAGGCAGTTTCACATCCAGTACGTGATACCTGGGTATATCGCATACTTGTGCTAACCTTCCTCAGCTAATGGCACTGTCTGTTCATTCCCCACCCGCTCAGTAGCACTTGGAAGAACCTCCACCTACGCCATCACGCCCCTCATTGTGACTACCAGTGGTCTTACAGGGAAGACGACCACATGCTCTGTGCTTGCGCCGCCGTCGATCACTCCTTCTGTTGGCGGCTCGACTACGTATTCCGGGATCGAATGCCCGACCGCCATCGATAACCAGTTCGCCCCTGGAACTTACACGCTCAGATTCAGCCAACCAGTTGTGGTTGGGGCACCGAGTATCTCATCGCGTGTATTTGTTGTCGCTTCGCCAATATTCGTTACTGATAGCGTGGCTGCTACCTTTCTCCAGACCACGACCGCGTCCGCAGCTACGGCGTCTACGTCCACGTGAGTCATTAGTGATCGTGAAGTGGACGGATCCGTTGCTGACATAAGTACAGCGTCACGGAATTCACTTCTACAGCTACCGAGACTGCTTCTTCAGGTGCCTCAACTACAACCATTATTGGCTCAGCAGCAACCACCATAACCGTCAAGGAACTGATTCAAACATGTGCGAACGCGACATCTACCATCGCGTCTCCAACCTCATCATCAGAAAGCGCATCTCCAACAGCCACCCTTCCCGTCTCTCTCAACGGCCAGTGTGGAAATTCCACTGGACAGACCTGCCTAGGCTCGACGTTTGGAAACTGCTGCTCCTGTGTGTTGATGCACTCGCGCTACACTAAAAATATGCTGACAGTATACTAGTGTACGGCTATTGCGGAGCCAGCGACATCTACTGCCTAACCACCGAAGGATGCCAGTCCGAATACGGGACCTGCACCACCCCATCTCCAGTCTCCAGCAGCGCCATGCCCACATCAACTATCCCCGTCTCCCTAGACGGCTCCTGCGGAGGCACCACCGGCTATGTGTGCGCTGGAAGTGGATTCGGAGACTGCTGCTCCCGTACGTTCCCCCGCCCCACCCTTCCTCCACTCTAACAAAAACCCTAGCGTACGGCTGGTGCGGCTCAACCAGAGATCACTGCGGGCCCGGATGCCAGCCGCTCTTCGGAGCCTGCAACGCCACGTCTACGCCGACTGGCAGCGCGCCGCTCCCGTCTTCCACGCTCAAGGTCTCGCTGGACGGTGCGTGCGGCGGGACTACGGGCCAGACGTGCGTAGGCAGCGATTTCGGTACATGCTGCTCGGAGTATGGATACTGCGGCGCCACGGCGGACTATTGCGGCGCGACTTGCCAGCCTGAATTCGGGATTTGCAGCACGGCCGCCGCCAAGCGGGCTGTCGCGAGGCAACAACGGCCGCGTGCGGCTTCCCCCAGAGAAGCTAGGGGCGTGGTGGAACGTGCGATTGGTGGCGCGGGACCGGATTACACGTATCCACCTATTCCGCACACCACGGTCACGGCTGGCGTTACTCAAGTTGTCACTGTGACTCCCTCCGGGGGTGTGAGCACGACTACAGTGTTGGGCGTTTCGACGACGACTGTGGGGGCCGGGGTGGTTACTATCACGGAGGTTGGAGGGACAGCGAGGAGCACAGAGACCGTTACCGCTTCGTTGTGTTCGTGAGGCTGAACGCAGTGCATGTGAGCTGTTGAGGGATATGCGGCTGTACGGATTGGTTCAAGTAGAAGACTACGCATGTGCTCATTATAGACCCGCTAATATTACACTTAATTAATGAGGATCTGTTGCAATCATGTGCTCCCAACTTGCAGCATAGATGACTTTCGGAGAGCTCCATAAGTCTCACCATAGAAACCAGCCGAACACTAATGCCAATTCATGGGATGCCAGATGAGAGATATCCAACTGAGCCATGTCTTGCGCCTTAAGCCGTCCCAGGCTCAAAGGCTGCCACCAT
The DNA here is from genome assembly GCF_010094035.1 of Trematosphaeria pertusa. NCBI lineage: Eukaryota > Fungi > Ascomycota > Dothideomycetes > Pleosporales > Trematosphaeriaceae > Trematosphaeria > Trematosphaeria pertusa. The sequence continues at coordinate 144,569 of NW_022987219.1, read as the reverse complement.
GCTGAAAGTCTCCTGAGACCCCTTGAGTATATCCCCATCCTGTGTCGGGGGCCAGCGGACAAAGAACTTCAGATCTCGGTCGACAACTACTATGTCGATAAGGACTGTGACCTCATAGCGTGCCTTGCCTTCGGCGTGGCTTTTAGGCCTCGTTATGGGGATAACACCTTGAAGCTTAGAGAGATCGAATTCAATCTTTCCATGTATGGCAATCTTGCCTGAAGATGATTAGTGGTCTCAGCATAGGCTGCCGTGGGCTAAGGCGAACGTACCCCGGTTCTTCGGGTGCGTTCGTTGATAATAGTCCTCGGTGCACGTCTCAGACACATATAGCACTTCACACGCCCCCCAAGTCTTCTGCCTTGGCTCAAAGCAGTGTGTGGATTTGAACGTATTGCGGTGCTCTCGTTGCAATGGTCCTTGGCCCTATAGTACACACGTCAGCTCGATCCTTGACTTGTATGAGGCGATGTTCAACTTACTACTTATATAACCCAAAGGATAGTGTTCCTAATCTCGAGAATGTTATCGAACCAGCCCTTCTCTTTCTTCTACGAGCACATGTAATGTAGATCGGAGGCCGGATCCCATTCGACATGTCGGAGCACGCCGTAACTCCAGTGGCATATCCTTTCAGGGCCATATCTCTTATCTTGAGCTCGCATGATGGCTCCGGTGGCGACACCAGTTGCTCCCGTGTTCCTGAAGCTAGTCAGCAAGCAAAAATCTTAGCTCTCAAAGATATCTTACGGAGGGGTAGTAATGAGTCGGATGTCCTTTCCATGAGCCGCATTAATCCTCTCGAGGTTGCGCTGCAGGAATCCTTTCAATGCGGGAGAGTCACCAAAGCCTCCGACAAGCACAATCTTATCGACTGTGATATTTTTGTGTACGGCGACCAGAACTTGATCCTCTATGAGCTGTTGAATGATGAGAAGTGAAGGCTCAAATATGCGCCACATGTCCTCAAAGTCCAGAACGAAGGCTCCTTGCTGTAACCTGGGATTAGTCTCGCTAGGCCTCAGGCCACGGATCCGAAACGAGAACTTTTGGGTCCGATTCCCATCCTTGAAGTCTCTCTTGAAGTCGCTCTCAAAATTCGGCATAATCTCCGTGTCGATGATGTTCTGGATGGTCACGCCTTCTTCTGGGTCGCACAGGTAGTGCTCGTCACAAAGGTTGAAGAATGCGGTCTGCCACATTCTTTCGTTAAGGTCGCTGGCTCCGGTTGCTGCTCCGCTTGGATTGCTGAGTTCCGTTTCCAAGCGAAGTGGATATGACCTCGCAACCCTGTACATGCCCAGGTCGGTAGTGCCGCCGCCACAGTCGACGAGTATGAAGGTCTCGCCGCGATTAAGGTCATGGAATCCCGAGTGCAGAGCATGTATTGCGGCAGCTTCTGCTTCATTTACCATGAATAGATTAGGAAGGGACGAGTCCCCCGGAACGCCGAACTCCGCCCGTCTCATGGCGGCTGTGAGACATTTGGCCATGGTCGCATTTGCGTTGACTCCCCAACATATAGGAACTGTGAATGTGACCTCCACAGTACTTCTATCGTTGAAGCCATGATCGGTCTGGAGGACGTCCTTGCAGTGATGGAGGAAGCTGGTTAGAAGGTCACAGATGACGTCCTCATCTTCGCGGATAAAGCCATTCGCTCTGAGCTGCTGTAGAACCTGCTGCAACTCTTTCCTGGACTCTTCTCCTTGTGGCCTCTTGTCAAGAAGTAGCTTTGGCTGGCGTATCCGGTACATAGTTGCGATATCGCGGTGGTGCGCATCGTACTCGGTGAGCTCCAGGAATCTTTGCACCTGGTGCCTAAAGCGGTAGTCTGCGGAGTCTGGCCATTCGAGGGGGGATGGCGTTCCAAACACTCTGGGGGATGCAACCTTGGCAGCCTTGAGCCTTGGGCGGCGGCCTGTACCGGCGTCCTGTCTGCGATTGTCCTCTGGCTCGAGCGGGCCACCTGCGGTCGTCCGCTTCTCGATCTTGCGCTTCAAGTAGCAGCTTTCGGTTGGGACCTGGGCGCCATCGCGATCGAGGCGCTTGTCACCGGGGAAATTCTCCACCATAAGGACAGCGTCTTGCTTCCAGCTCCGCTTGGCAACCGTGATGGAGGAGAGTGTCGTCCCAAAGTCAACGGCAAGACGGAAATCGGGGCTATCGCGTCCGTCAGGAGCAGCACGTCGTCGTGGGGTCCCATGCTGGCGTGTTTGTGTACTCGGCGCCAGGTGGTCAATTTGGCTTGCGCTGGTCTGAGTGGGTTCGCCTCTTGCATTGGGAATGGGGTCGACTGATAGTGATTTCCGAATACGTTTCAGGGACGGCTGTGGTGTCGTGTGGACATGTCGCTGCAGTCTCCGCTTGCGACCAGTGGATGTCGCGCGAAGCAGGCCCGACATGCTGCAGTACGGAAGCTGTGGAGGTCTCCAGGTGAGGAAATGGTGTGTCCGCAGGTTCCTTGTAAAAGAGTGTGAGGCTAGTAAAGCCGGGATATCCGGGGCTGGAGAACTGAAGGCAGTCGGTAAGGCAGTCGGTTTGCCAGCGGCACAAACGGCTTCCAGGCGGTCAGAGGAAGGGCAAGCGGACTGATGCACGCACCCGACGCGTCCAATCAGGCCAGAGGGTGCAGGAGCAATCACGAGCGGTGTTGTCCGTTTGCTGCCAAGGCCGGACCAAGCCGATTCGGAAGTTCCTGCATCACTCACCCGCCCAGGTCTGGTGCCTTCTTATCGGCAAGTTATACCTAGGTATCGCCCTGCGCCCGCAAATCCCACGGAGACACCCACACAAACTCCCCGGATTCGACAGGATGGCGGGAACGAAACATCCCAAGTCTCGCGCTCACAAGGCTACACTTCACTGGGACGATCGCGAGGTCGCCCTCATCTTCAATTGGAGCGATTACTGCCTTCGCAACGGCCTTGGCTACCAAGCCACGATCGAGCAAGAGGTCTTGAAGGTCAAGAGGAAGGACGGGAGCATCAGGGAAGAAGTGACGTACAGGCAAATAAGTGACAAGCTCTGTTACGCTTTGAAGAACAGGCCATCTATTCCTACATTCTTGAAGGAGGGCACGCAATGCCTCGGAAAGCGCCATCTACGCGACCACTGGCTCAGGGAGATGAATACTCAGCGTAGAGAATGGGGCTTCGAGCCTATCGGACAGCTGCGTGCTACGGCTTCGCAAGCGAAAGGAGGTGTTGATGTAGCTAGTTCTGTAGAGGTGAAGAGCATGAGGTGAGGGCGAATCTTTTCACCCTATCCTACGCAGTGGCTGACCTGAGCGCAGGGAATCATCCATCAAGCCGAAGCCGAAGACGCAGAAACGCTACAGGGAGAGAGCAGAGCGACTAGCATCTCTTCAATCGAAGACAAAGCCACAGAGGGAGACCAAGCTGTTGTCGAGAACCGCATCGTCTTAGCGAAACCGAACAGGTCAGCATCCGGCGGCCACCTCGCTATACTTCGAGGAGTGAATGGAAGCCCCCTCTTTACTCGCCGACAAGCTGCAGGCCAACCCCTAAGAGAATCCAATGTGATGGGTTCCCAACGACTGCCGCTTCCATCGAACAGCTTGCAGCATGTTCAAAGGGTGCGTTCGGCATTCGAAGCATCCTCTACGCCCGTCTCGGAAGCCACGTACCCGTCCCCGCTGAGCCCGGATTGCTCGAGAAGTACGGCTAAGGGTATTACCTTCCACGTGCACGTAGACGACGATACGGCGGCTGCCAGCGCGGACAGGAGTACACGCGCAAAGGTCGATTTGCTCTTTGACAGTTTCTGCTGGCTGATGGGGAAAGTGATTGCCCTGCAAGGAGGAGAAACACCGGAGTCAGTGGACAGAATGAAGAGGATCAGGGATACTTTCGTCCAAGAGCCGGGAGGAGCCGAGCTAGGAAGACTGCTCGAAGACCTGATCGCAATGGACGAGCAAAAGAAACGGTACCGGGATCTAGCTCAGAAGCTGGTCGGGCGACAAGATTTCCTCAAAGAGGCGAGCTTTCCCGGCCTTCCATCTCCTGCTCATCTTGACCGAGAGTGGAAGGCCATGCGAAGAGGCATTGTAGATGCTATTGGGTTTGGACCAGACTCATCTGGCCCGTCTCCCTTCAACGTGGGCTATCTAGCGGCACGCATTGACGATCTTGTTGATGGTAAAGTCCAGGAAGTGGAGATCTCGAAGTGGGTAAGAGGCCTGATGGCCCACCTGGATAGCCCGCATAGTGTTCAGCTCCTTTTGAGCTCTCTACTATGCAAATGGGTTTTCCTAACCCCAGAGCCTATGTGTACCGAGCAAGACACCATTAAGACGGTACTCCTCTACAAGCAAATTAGGGACACAGGTATGTAATACGTTACATCACGAAAGTGGACTGACTTACGAAAGAGACAGAGGGAATCGCCACGGCGAAACATCTCGATCTTACGGCGACTCAACTCCTGTTTAAGGACGCCTAGTTTGAGGAGACAGTCCAGAGACGTGTGCAATCCTTGTTCGATCGGCTCCTCGAGGCGTTGCAAAACACGTATCCCTCAGCACCAGGGCTCACCGCCCTCAACGATCCGCAGGAGTGGTTGCAGCGGGCCGTTGAACTTAAAAAGACAGTCATGATCAGCCCGATGGAATACAGGATCCACTTCTATCGCCCGGGAACGCCTTTTGACCCCTCCTGCATGCCGGGGGAAGATGTCGAGGGATTCCCTGTCCATGATGTCCACTGCAGGTCCAAGAGGGTCAAACTTTGCCTCTTCCCAGCTCTTGCGGTCCAGCCGGTGGACCAACCGCTACCAAATGCAGATATTAGAGCGGCACTGGTGAGCCATAAGTGCTTCTTCCCATCTGGTAAAGAGAAAGAAGAATTCAACCCGAACAATACGATATCGAAGGCCGTAGTTCTCGTGGAGTGAGGCGATGAGGCTGAGAGGCGGAATATGGGTCCTGGTGCAGTGAGGATGGGCGAGGGCGGCTGATTATGTTTTGCGGTGACGCTCGGGTCATAGCCTTCATTATAATGGTAGCGATGGATTGGGCTCGGGAGAAGAGGGTTATGCGTCATGGACGACGACGCCTTCGCGCTCTTTCGGTCCTTGGTGGATAGATAGAACCACTGGAATTTGAAATCTCTCAATGGTGGTGCCAAACGCTTTCATCCATGGGGCGGCGCGCCATTGCGTAGTCCGAAGTGGGCAAGGAGAGAATAAGACGTGAAAAGCCCTGGAGTGAGGTCGACCCTGGCGCGGGGTTAAACCCACGCCATCCCGGACAGGCTTAGCGCAGCTCGTGGGGACTCCGTCTTGCGACCTAAAGCAAACGTTCCATTGCACGCACCTGCGAAGGCCTCCAGGGTAGCTGCTACGCACGCCATATATCCAGAGAATTCCCGACCGTGAGAGCCGTCCTGCCCCGATAACTTCTCCAGGGCGGCAGAAGTAGGGGACGACGGATATGGGAGTTGCCCTCGAATCGCAGCAACACTAGGTCCAGCGGAGTCGATGCGGCATGAGAATGGCCGGAATCGCGACGCTAGAGAAGTTTTCTGCGTTGTAAGTCCTGAGCTCTGTGCTTGACTTCGTAAGGCTGTGGACGTGATAAGTGTTGAGAGGGAAGAGGCAAGCTCATCAGCGCCCTTGGGAGCGGACGGGGCAGGCGTGCTATCCTGCATCTGCGCAGTACAGCTCTCATGCCAGCTAGATGGTACTCGACCTGCATTGCGCACTGGCAGCTTCTGATGTTGTTCATGACAGATGATTGGGTTTGTGTCTTGTCGAATCAGACGGGAAAAGGCCAAACTAACACAGCCCCACTTTGCTGCGCCACACAGCCACTAAACCTCAACCACCAAACGAAGCCTTGACCTCATTCCTGCATGAACGCTCTTCGGTGGGCCCCGCAGCTGAGCAAGAGCTCCCGGGAGGCGAAGAAGTTGCTCTAAAGATGCTCCCCGGCAGCAGCTAAGGACAGATCGCAAGAGGACATCCACCCTTCACATTGAACTGAAGCATCGTGATACTCTTTCATGTCTTCGGACGGTAACAAAGAGAGAAGTTGCTAGTCGCGCCTGCCAAGGGAAGGTGGCTTTCGAGGCGATGAAACAGTGTCCTTTGTATTGCCCAGGTACCGTCCCTGAGGGCATTCAAAGGTTTTAACAAATGTCCAATACGTGCGAGTTCGCCGACCGATTCCCTCCGGAGCACACTGCCCTTTGTTTAACTTCAAGCTTGGCATCTCAGCAACCACCACAACCGCGCTCTCAGAACATTACATGCTGGACACCTCGACATTGCCTCCGACTCCCATGCTCTCCTTCCACCTCCCGGCTTGACGTAACAGCTGCTTCCACAACCCTCCCCTACCATGTCCTGCAAACACACCCGCTCTCTCATCCTCTGGTCCCTGAAGCACCTCCGGCCGCTCACCTCCGACTACAAGCCACCATCCAGCCCATCCGGCTGCCTCATTTGCCACGAGTCGTTCAACGCGGCTTCTCACTTCCCCCTCCGCATCACCGACGTACCTGGCTGCCCAGGTCACGTCTTCGGCGCCACATGTCTGCTAGAATGGATCACGGGTCCATGGGCCAAAGCGAACACCTGCCCGCTATGCCGTACCGTCTTGCTCAGCGCCAGCGCCAGCAGGACTAGCGATGTGGACTCCGAGGAAGCGAGCGCAAGGAACGAGTATAGAGCGAGTGTGGATTATGACTTCAGGATCGAGATGATGAGGGACGTAGAGGCGAAGATTCGGAAGAGCGTGGATTTGTTCGAGGACTTGGCTGAGGGATTCTTGGGCGTGCCGGTCGGTAGGGATGAGGGAGGGCATGGAGGAGAGCAGGATGTGAGCGAGCAGAATGCGCACGAGCAAGGAAGCCAGAATAGCGTGGGCCAGCCGACCGAACAGGAACCTGAACATACCAACGAAAGCGACGTCCCACCGCATATCCAATCCCCGACGGCGACCCGCCAGCTCCCTATCAACACCCTCGAAGCTCGGGTCTTCGCCCCAAAATTCCGCGATGCTACGGCACACTGGACACGGGAAGAGCGCAACGAAACTCGCGCACTATACATCTCCAAAGGCCTCTCTAGCGAGATGCTCAACTTCTACGACCGAATGCACTGGCTTGTGGATAGACAGTCTGGGATTCAAGCGCTAAAGGGTGAGGCTGTGAGAGCTGAGAAGCGCAGACATGCGAGCGGTACTGCCGCCCCGGCTGCACCGCTGTCACTGCCGATGTGGCTGCGCGTCATCTTGACGGCTTTATCTGTCATGGTGTATTTCCGGCTGGCAGTGGGGTTGGCGAGAGGGTGCTGAAATGAGCCGATGGGGTCGCTGGGGAGCCAGAGGGTAGGGGTGGCTAGGCAAGAGGCGGAGAGGGAGGGGAATGCTGCATCTCAAAACGGTGATGGCGCTACCTACTAAGCAGACGTAGTGTCGTCTTTTTCGCGGAGCGCCACCTAATTATTTGTTTGATCCTCTGCGGTTGACATGTCTGACCCCTTAAAGCAAACGGGTCTCCTGAGTCAGAAAAGCTGTCCTACAGATAAATTAACTCCTCACTAAACCCTAACTTATCCGCCACGCCACCTACATGCCATGCCAGTATCCACCTCTTCAAAATCCCGAAATAATCCTATGCTTATCCGTAACCTCCGTAACCTCCACCTTCATCCCCAACTCCAGCATCCCGCCCTCTCCCCTTGGCACACACAACATCCCAAAGCAAGGCTTATACTTGATCCCCTCATCCACCCTGCGATACTTCATGAGCGTATCCCACGGCTGCCTCTTATGCTTCTCCGCCGTCTCGGGATCCACATTCGGAACCTGACATCTCGCGCATCTCTGCGTGACATCCGACGTAAAAACATCCTTCCCGGATTTAGACGTGATGCGGATAGTCTTCCAGCGATCCTCGTCCCACGGCTTGTCGCCCTTGACCAGGATGTTGGGCCGGAAGCGGCGCACGTCGATGGACAGGCTCTCGGCGGCTTGGAGGCGTGTGTTGAGTTCGTCGATGCTGGACTCGCAGCCGACGAGGATGGGCATCAGGTCTGGGAAGATGGTTGAGGCGTCTCTGCCGAGGACAGACTTCTTACCGTTCGATACCAAGGCCCGTGGGGAGTCTGAGAAGGGCGACTTGTACACGAGTCTGACTTCCTTGCCGAAGAAGGCGTTGAAGGGGCCGGTCAGGGATGGAGAGTAAGCGTGAGCGGATGTCTCGTGGCCCCAAATGTTGGCGTTTACGACTTCGGTGTTCGCGGAGAGCCACTCCGAGGAGGGATGAGCTGGGATTTCGAAATGCAGTTTCTCGTCTATGGAGTCCGGTGCTGGCGCGGTCACAGCCAGGGTATCAGTTTCTGCGTTGTAGGTGGGCCGGATGAGGGTCATTTTCGATAAGTTGCGGATAGTCAAGAACTCGTAGTTCGGGTACGTAACCCACATCCATTGGCGGTCTAGTATGATCAGTGTGGCGAAGGGCGAGTTGAGTTGACGGAAAACATACCTAGGTCTAAGCCCGTAGGAAGTAGACGTGCGGATCGTACCGTCAGGCCATGACACGACTTGATAGGATGGATGAAAATATTCGTGATCTCGGTTGGCGGGGGAAGTGGGCCGGCTGAGCTTTTCTGTTGGCTGCGGGCTAAGTAAAGATATGTGACGATGGGCAGGAGAAAGACTGTGAGTATTATGGCGCCTTGAGTAGCATTGGACATAGCCATGGTCGCTAAGGTGAGAGCGTCGACGCGAAAGGTTGTTGTTTCTTTGACAAGGATGCCAGGGAGACGTACCAGGAGTCGTGAATTCGATTGTGCGGGTATATGGGTCAATAGTGAGAGCTGGCGGGGCGATTGGTCTTTATCAGTTCATCCGCGTCTCTGTTTGAAAACAGGCGAAGGATCCGTGACTCGGTCCGGTATGGAAGAAATGCGGCCCAGACGGCAGAGTACCTATATAGGAGCAGTGCGACATTTATAAGCGGATGCGAAATCGGCTAGGTGTGATAACGGTGCGGAGAGAAAGGCCTACCTTAGGGCGAACCAGAACAAGATAAAGTCCGCGGGGAAGGCTGCAGGTAACAGCTGCACGTCTGATTGGTTAGCTGCAAGTCGGATCGGGAATCTACTGCAAAGACACAACAGACGCACATAAAGCTCATTGAAGCATTCAATTTCTATAAACACGAACTCATTATATCTCTTGACCACGTACATGAACTGAGGCAGTAGCAGTATGGGAAGTTCCGGGGTATTACGTCCAAACACTACAATAGTAGCTGCTCCACAGTATTGCTCAACAGGGCGCGAGGAAAGAGTTGACATAGCCAAACATCAGTCAATAGCAAAATACATTATGGGTATACCCTACTACAGCCTTTCTCACCAGGCTTGACGTGAAAGAGGGACATGAATAAGAGTAATGGAAATTCTCCGTTGAGGTGACACTGTGCTCGCCCTCGGGTATTACGGCTGCGGTCTTATCCGACAGCCTTTCCACGACGAGGTTCGGAATCACTTTCTCAGTGAGGCTTTCTTTGTTTGTTTGTTTGTTTGTAGGCAAGGAGAGTGGTGTACGGTACCGGAACCTGCCGGCTAGTATCGAGCTCCACCGATGGGGTATTGGTGAAGCTTCTATCCCCAGTTGAGCTCGTCATTCCATCCGATATCCCTATGCGAGACGACAGTATGCTGCGAGATATTACTAGGCCGCCTTCGCATGATCATCCTGGAGAATCGGTTGGTGTGATCATCTTTGGGTGGAGGTGGTGGAGGCTGATCCGAGTGTGTCGCACGGTGGCTTGGACTCGATATGTTGATCAGCTTAGGTACGAATCGCCGCGAGCCTGTGCTACTGGAATGATGCAGACCGAAGTTTGGTGGCATGCTTTGTCTCGGGTACTGCGCGAAGTGGGCATATTGCGACGTTGGGACGGTCACGACCTCTTTCGGTGCCGCGTTGTAGTTTATGTACGAATTCGGTTGCTGGAAGGCGACGAGGTCCGGCGTCGATACGAACCCTGCGTTCGGCCAGCTGGAGTGGAAGCCCTGATTGACCGGTTGCGAGAAGTCTGTCGACATGTGTGCCATGTTGGCGTTGAATCCCCCGAAAGTGCTCATGCCATCATCGGCGGTCATGTTATTCTGTGACATGTCGGTGGTGACGGGCCATGGAGATTGGTGTAACTCTTGATGCATGGTCTGCGGAGTTTCCACTGGATCGAGATCCATCAACGTATTCTCAGGCGGAAGGCCATGTGAGCTCTGGAGGCGCTGCTCACTTCCAAACTCGAACGGTTCCATCTTGCAATCGACAGTCTCGGTTTGCTCCGTGGTCTCTGCTGCCTCAGACGTAGGCTCGGTTGCGGTTTCCGTGGAATCTGCCGACTCAATCTCCGCCAACTCATACGTCTCCTGGACGACCTTGTCGACGTCAAAGACCCGAGTGTCCCACTTTGTCTCCAGCTTGTACCTTAGTCGGTTGCACTTTTTCGATTCCCACGTGAAGCGTGGCCAGCTCTGTTGATCACCGTGCCTTTGCGACAATAGCTTGGCCCAGGATTCCGACACGTCCGGTTGCTTCAATAATCCGAGGATAACGTTGGTGAAGTTCCACTTTGACTTCTTTTCTTCAAAATGCATGGCGATGTGCTCGCATCTCTCTTCCCACGTCGTCAGCAGACAGCCGCAGAAGCCGCAGCCCCAGGCGTCCTTGTCATGCATAACGATCTCATATTTTTTGACGCACGGCGACGCTTTTCGGCTGGTTGGCTGACCACTTTCTCTTGGTTGCTTGCAATTTTCACAGCCCTGCCAATGTTAGCGTTTGTCGCAAAGCGGGATACTGAAAGGCGCTGTACGTGTAGCTTTGTGTGATGCTCTCGGAACCGTTTCCCAGCATGGAATATTTGCTCACAGTCGGGACACCGCCAGGTAAGCCTCTGCTCGTGGAACTCCTCCTCATGCGATTTCCAGTAAGGCTTCGACTTCAAAGCCTTGTCGCAGAATGTGCAAGCGAAGTTCTTCGGTGCCGAAGTTGTAGAGATGGTAGAGAGGCGGGAGGAGGCGGTAGACAGTCGCGACGATGCGGCGCTGTAGTGGGTAAAGGACGAGTCGGTGGATGCGATGGAAGAGCGGGGATCGGAAAGCATGCTGTTCACTCTGCTGGAGGGTACGCTCAAGTACGAGGAGTTTCGGCTTCCGATGGTCGACATGGACGATCTGTCGGCACCGGATAGGCGCATACGATCTAGACTAGCGTGAGCAAACAACGCGCGCGACACCGCAAAACACTGACCTCCATTGCGAGCCGCTTCCAGAAGCAGCAGTATCTGCTTGTCGTCGAGGTGTTTTAAGCCATTGATGTGGTCGATGACTTCGGGCGTGAGCGACCCCTGGCCCGAGAGTCGAGGTGAGGGCGACGCGCTTTCCGTCACGCTACTCAGGGGCGTAGAGCTCTGCAGACTACGACGCGGGCGCTTGAAGCTATTGCTGTGCTGGGGGGTGCTGTACTGGAGGAGTTGAGAATCGTCGGTCTCCATGTTATCCAAAGTCGCGCGCAGAGTCCACTCTCATGCCGGAAATTGCGGATGGGCCAGGGTAGACGGGAGGTGTGATGAAGTCGCTGGGGAGAGATGAGGCAGTCGTGTGCTCAAAATCGAAGTGTTCGAGAAGGTGCGGCGCTTTTGTTAGTTGGGTGGACAGGTGTACGCTTGGATCTCAGGCCGTCAGGAAAGTCATTGATCGTCCAATCTCCCGGGCGGAGCGGATGGCTCTTGTTTTGAGGATAACTCGTTTCATCGGGACGACCATGAAACCCGCTTGGCATGCAAGCTGTCATCCCTGTGCGCAGGGCTGGGTATATTTAGCACGGGGACTCCACGACTAAGCCCTGTGTCTCTGCTGCGCGGGAAAGAGGCAATTACGGCCTCAATGGCCCTCGGGCGCGCTTTCGAGCGCGACAAGCGTGCAGATGCGCGTGCTCGAGGATCGCAGCGGATCGCCGCGACGGCTGCGATGGCGCCGCTGGGCTTCCGATTCTCCAGCGCGCGCCGGGAGCTTTGCTCAGGGGCAGCGCGATGAAACAGCGCTAGGCCGAACATAGACGGCTTTTCTACTCGCCCACCGCGCGGCGACAAGAAACACCATCGTGCACTTTCTCAGCTTCTTCAGCACAGCCCTAAAGAGCCGCATCGAGTTTGTCGTTGCCTGAGCGAGTGTCGCAATCAGCATCTCCAGCCTTCGCTTCATCGTGCCCCAGCGCTGGTGAGGCCGGCTATGCCTCACCTTAACAAACCTTTAATTCTATAATGACCCGCGGGCCATGGCGATTGGCCCGAGACGTGTCTCAGTACCCGTTGCTGTTGCTGGGTGGTTCTGTCTGCGCACCACCTGCGACTTTTGAACAAGGCAATGTTTTGAGCCTGGTGGAAGCGAACTGAGTTGCACAGGACGGTCGCGTTCGCGGAGCCTCGCCGACTGTGAAGAGAACAAAAGAGCCGTGCCACCGATGGAGCTCCTGAATATCCAACGTGTAGCAGGTTGGCTTGGAACCGTAGTCGCGCTGTGGACGCGTAATGGATCGGCATTCCCGTCACGTGCACTCGCGCCGGCGTGCATCTTGCTTTCTGCGCGCTTCTCCACATTCGTCAGCGTCCATAAAGGACGAAATAAAGAAAGGAGTTCTGCATGGCGTCAGATGATCGCTCGCTGGAGATCTGCCAGCTTCGCGCTCGATTTCCTCGCTGGTGCTGTCTCTCCCCTTGGCGAAAGCCCTTCAATCTGGGGTACGAGTGTTTCAACTGCACGTAAGCGGAAGCTGATGCTATTTTCAGGTAACCCGAATGAGTTTGATGGGGAAGAGGCAACGAACTGGAGATGACCGGATCGCTGGGCGCACCCGATCAGCCCGGGCACCTAGCCGTACTGGATACAATCGACTGATGAAAACGAAACACCCGGGTAAAAGAGCCACATACTTTCTGACAATTAGCGCTGAACTGTTGGAATTCGGGGTTGCGCTGCAGTGCACTGTACAGCGAAGGCCAGCCGAGGTCCTGGTACTTTGCCGGCACAGACTACCAGTCGTGGACTTCGGGGATGCTCAACTTTGCCAGCCAAGGAACTCATAAGCTCTTTGACAATCGCAAATTGGTGGCCAGGGAATGATGTCGCATGAACGAGTGCTGATATGTTCGTGACCTAGCAGGGTCCCAAGGTTTCTGGGAAATTACCTTTCATCGGTTGCCGATGGTGATGACATCAGCCTGCTACCAGCGATGGGCGGCGCAGTCTACGGGGCCGAAAGTGAGGCCATTCCTCCCGAAGAGGCCGCAGAACACGAAGGTCGCCTGCATGGAGTGGGCAATTACTTCGACAGCTGAAGAATGCTCGTGGGATGGAGCGTATTTGACAGTATGCCAGCTTCGCTGCCCTGACTGACCAAAGCAATCGTGCCGATAGCAAGGGCTGAAGAAACAAGCCTTGTCTCTGCCTTCCATCCTCTTCTGCCGAGATCTATTGTCAGTAACCGCTTGCCGCTCTTATTCTCGATATTCAACTCCAAGAAGCTTTGGGCTTCCTGAGGTGGATCCGTCCGCGGCCGACCCAATCACTGTGGACTGGTGCTGTGGGGGATTTTGGAATTGGGGGCGCTACCCGTGAATCAGCAGCTTTTGGGACTGAGGTTCGGCGGTGCCATCCGATCCTGGAAGACTCCTGGCGGAGGAGCGCAGTGGAGAGACTTCCACACCGTGAGACATGGCTGGAAGGATTGACCGCTGTTGCATGTTTCAATTGTCGAACCTGACCGTGCCGTTCTCCTGTCTGCCAAGCACTCTGCGGTGCTTAGAGAGCGAGAGTGGGAGCCGAGGGACTGGAGGAATGGAGTGAGGTGAGTCTGACAGTAGAGGAAGTGGCTCGAGGCTGAACGAGCCACAGGTGGCGGGGCGTCGAGCTTGAGCTTGGGCCACTTCACGTCGCGTTTCGCGTACGCGTTGAACTTTCCACTCCAAATGCAATCCCCGCCACGACCATTTACACGCCAATTCTCCAAGAGACACCGCTATTCTTTCCAACGAGCCTCCAGAATGCCTGCTGCAGCCTTCTAACAAGCTCTAAGCTAGTTGAACGTATCTTCTTTACACCGAACTATCCAGCTCCTCGTCCATTTTCACAATGGCACCACGCGAACTATCGCCCATACGCTCCACATTGCTCGAAAACGAAACAGGAACACCCATGGACGTGGACTCCGACTCGAAGATAGAAGCTACGAGAAGCTCCCCTGGAAAGACACGCACAATGCAAACGTCTCCCGCTATGACCGCGCTCTCTAAGCTCGCCGGAAGCGATTCAGAGTCGGGGGATGACGATGCACCCGTCCGGATTCCACGCGGAAAACTCCTGTCACGCCTACAGCCCCATGTCACGGAAGACACGTCGGCGAGCGAGGAAGACGACTATGGCGCGGGCGCGTATGAGCGCATGAAGAAGCGGCTCATGGCGGGCCCAGGCAAGCAAGAACCCGAAAAGGAACAAGCCAAAGGGCACGAGGATCGGCCGAGAGCCGCCCCGACTCCTAGCAGCGAAGACGAAGACGAGGCCCCTGTACGCGCGAACAAAACCTGCCGATTACTGTCTAGAAGAGAAAAGACAGCTTCCCCTCCTAGCTCACCTTTGGTTAGCGTGCGATCTCGGCGATCCTCCCGCGGCCTCTTCGTCTCGCCAGAGAACTCCCCTGTCGCAAAGAAGAACAGACGCGTCGATACGGCCGATGAGGACTCAGACGCCTCCACACAACCTACACATAATACCGACTTGGAGGAGCGAGTTAAGCGCATACGCACCGAAAGGTTGGCAAAGCAGAGGCAGGAACGGGAGACGAAGAAACGCGCAAAGACTACGCGTCGTGTGTCAGACGAGGAGTCAGAAAGCAACTCCGATGGAGAGAACAGCAGGCGGCTAACGCAACAGTCCAAACCTACGCGAAAGGCGGGTAAGAAAGCCATGGAGGCGATGGTCCGCGAGCAAGAGAAGATCCGTCGAGGTATGCAGCTTACACATCAAGCGAAGACGAAAAAGAGGTATGGCGCAAAGGACCTTCTGGCTCGATTCGGATTCAACCAGGGCAACGATATCTCGGAAACGGCAGGGCTTCCAACTCCCGATGGCAGCTCACTACCTCCGTCACCGAATGTCGAAGGCCACCAGACTCACGATACGCCACCTACGAGCCCTCCAGCTTTCGAAGATGTACCCGAGAAAGACGTCGCGGACACAGACATAGAAACCCCCGCGGCAACAACACCTCAGGATCAATGCGCGTCACCACGCCCTGCAAAGATCGACAAGGGCAAAGGCCGAGCCCCAGAGTTCCAACATGTACCACTGAATCCATCACTAGCGCAGTCAAACACGGTTACCGTTCAGAATGCGCGGGTGAAACTCAGGGATCCCGTGGCAGCAGCCATGGTTGAATTGTCTGATTCAGAAGATGACCTGGAAGTCGTCAAGCCTAGGAGCAGATTTCCTGTTTTCGATCGACTTCCGGAGAAGCAGAGGGCGGAAGCACCGGCGTTGCTTCACCTTCGTCGTCTCGCTCATTTGACATCCCCCAGAAAGGACACGTCGAAGGGTCGAAAGTCGATGAATAACGCAGAGCTGCAGCTACTCCTCGCACAGAAGGGCCGCCAGCAAGCGCAAAAGGAGCGCAAAGAGAAGATCGAGGAGCTTAGGCGAAAGGGTATCCACGTCGAAACCGAGGAGGAGCGGGAGCAGCGACAGATGGAGGTCGAAGATATGGTTGCTCAGTTTGAGAAACAGAGGCAAAAAGACCTCAAGCTTGCTAAACTCGAAAGAGAAGAAGCTAAGAAGAATGGAGAGATTGGTGATGGGCTAGTCTCGAGCGACGATTCTGAGGACGAAGATTACGCCGCCAGCGGCGAGGAGAACGCTGCTGAAGGCGAAGAAGTGGACGAGAATGAGGACCAAGCTGAGGTTGAGCTATCTGGATCTGAAGAGGAAGATGAAGAGGAGCTCGAGGATGAAACTGTCGAGGAGTCCAATGGCTTGGTTGACGACATGGCTGACGAAGACGAAGACGAAGACAAGGCTGAAAATGCCCCACTGGAGGAGCAGCTTCGTGATGACGAGGATATAGAGGACGAGGAATATGATGCTCCTGTTCGCAAGGCACCCGCCAAGCGAACCAGGAATGTCGTGGTTGACGAAGAGGATGAGAGCGAGGATGAGTCGCCCAGGCATGGTTCACCCACCGAAGTAGCAACCCAAGACGATGCTATGGCCGCATTTGGCTTCGGCAACCCAGCACCAGCCCTCGGCCTGACACAAGCATTCGCCGGCACGATGGCGAACCTGGAAGAGGCTCGTTCGGCTGAAGAACCCGAACAGGATTCGCTAGATTTCCTGCGCAGTCTTCCAGATACTCAGCCTGGCGCAAGCTTCAGCCAAGGGATGGATTTCCTGGTCCCTAACAGCCAAACACTCGCTTCCCAGCAGGGCTACTCGCAAGAAGGCCCTGTCTCGCAAATCAACCTGGGAATCAGCCAGCTCATTGAGACTTCACCAGCTTTCTCACGCACCCAACTGTCGGATGTTCCAGAACCCACCCAGGATGCTGGGTTCCTCCTCTCTCGCTCGCCTTCTGGTCTTGTTCCACCTCCCTCTACTGTCGAGACTGTCATGCTGCCCATTGCCGAGTCTCCGATTGTGGAGAGGAAGGGGAAGCTTCGTCGAGGACGTAAGGAAACGCCTATCGAGCTGTCTGATGTTGACGAGGATCACTCTGCTTCCGGGTCAGATCCTGAAGTCGAGGAGCAACCTACTAAAGCCAAAGACGTCTTCACCATCATGAAGAAGGCTGCGAAGAAGCAACGAGCGATCGACAATTTCAACAAGAAGACGTCCTGGGCGAAGGATGCCGTTGAAGAGCAGGCCGAAGAGTCCGAAGATGAGTACGCTGGGCTTGGAGGCGCAAGTGATGAAGAGAGCGGAGAAGAGGATGAAGAACTTGCTAAGATGATTGATTCGAATGACATCAAAGTCGATGAACGACAGATCGCTGCATACTTTGCGTAAGTTGGTGCCGTAGGCAAACATGGAGTCCTCGCTAACAATTCGCAGCGAGAAGGCAAAGAAGGATGACGAAAAGAACATTAACCAGCTCTACAAAGATATCATGAGTGGCAACCTGCGGAAAAGAGCTGGCGCGGATGCTTTTGATATCTCCGATGACGAAGACGAGGCCGAGATGCGCCGCCGGAAGAAGCAGGCGCAGTTCCGACAGATGACCAAGGCACTGATTGCTGATGAACGTATCGGCAAGATCGGTAAGCTGACATTCCTCTGCATCTCAATACAATGCTGACAGTCTCGCAGCTGAGGACGCTAAGAAAGCCGCCTTCTTTAAGACGTTTATGGATCATTACGATGACCCTGACTACGACTTCCTCGATGCTCCCGAAGAGATGGCTGCGGAGACCTCACAGTCTCAGTCCGAGGAAAACAAGGAAGGCAGCCAGGACATCTCGATCCCAGACTCCCAGGCCAACGAGGCGACCACCACTACTCCAGCCAACCCTCTGAAGCGCAAATCCACAGACTCTCAAGAGAAAGAGAACCGTCCACCACCTCATCTCCGCCGCACCGCTGCCTCCGACGCTATGACAAGGAAACCCATGTCCTTCGCCGATGTTCAACACTCCGTCTCGGAGCTGCTCGAAGACCCCCGCATCATGGTCCCCGACTCGCAATATATTTCGGATTCAGACGGCGAGGAAGCCCCAGCACCTGCGCCTCTTACTCACAAACAGCCCATCATCGACCGCCTCACCCTCTCCCGCACATCCACATCCTCAGACTCCACCACCGACGCAAGTAACCTCGCTTTCCACTCGCCGTCCGCGGGGCCCCATCAACCCGGCTTCCGCGTCCCCTCCTTGCTTCGCCGCGCGACGAGCAACTTCTCGAACGTAAGCGAGCGGTCGAGCTCAGGGGCTAGCACGCCGGTTGAAGGTGGTGTGAGAAGGGGTGGCACAGGGAGGAGCAATATTCATGCGCAGGCACGAGAGGCGGAGAGAAGGGCGATGGTGGAGAGGGTGGAGAAGAAGAGGAAGGACGCACTGAGGAAGGTGGGGAAGGCGAGGGGGAAGAGGAGCGTGCTGAGTGCGCTAGGTGGTGGGTTTGAGTAGGCGCAGTTCAGGTATCGGCGTTGTCCAGCATACTATGGCGTTCGGTGTCTTGAGAATGTGGGTTCTTGCTTTGGCGCCTGACGGGGCTCCGGTATATGGCAGATTCAGAGCATTTTCATCAATTCATAATTCCATTGACCGAATGTGATCGCGTATAATCTTGATTCGTCTTACATGATGCCATATATACAGCGGTATAGTACAATATGTACAAGTCTCTCTTATCATACACTACACCCTCTCACTAATCCAAATCGCTGTCCGGCAACCGCCTCTTATAACATTCGTCAACAATTCATATGGTCTCGCCTCCTTCGCATGGTTCTCCACCGCATGATCCAGATGCTCCAACTCTTCATCCCTAATCCTCCTCAATTCGCCCACTAGCGTCCCTAGCTCGTCGCCCATACTCTCCCCTCTCTCCTCCAGTTTCTCCGCCCAGTCCAGCAACACCCTAACTTGCTCGTTATAATGCGTCCCGATCTCCGTCTCCACGGCCTCTGTGCACGCCATGGCTGCTTCGCGGCCCATTACCGCTGTTCCCCACCCGAGCACTGTGGCGGCCGCGTGCCAAACTGGGTACATGGCGGTCGGCCGGATGCGGTGTTTCGCGAGGAGCGAGTTGAAGTAGCTAAAGTGCCCGGCTTCTTGGTCGTGCATGTGTTTCATGAGCGGGCGCAGGTGCGGGTGTGAGCGGAGGAGGGGCGGTGTCTGCGCGGTGTAGATGAGGACGGCGGCGAGCTCGCCGGCCTGGTTGACGCGGAGGGCGGAGTCGAGGAAATCGCGCTGGGACCTAGTGAGGGGCTTGATTGGGGTGCCATTGCTGGTGGTTTCGGGAGAGGGAGAGGGCTCGATGGCGGCGGCGGCGGCTGAGGTTTTTGAGGGTGTGCTGTGTATTCGCGCCTTTTGCCGCGATGCACATGCGATGGTACTTGGCGCGAGCAAGTCGCAGACGGGATATCGGAGATTATGAGCGGCGGCGCGGGCCAATGTTCGCGTAGGAAGAAGCACAGTCGACATAACGATTGAATCTATTGTACAGGAAGGAAAGTGAAAGGAATGGCGGAGGGCCTATTGTACCCGGTTGCGGTGACAAAGTCGACCTCGAAAATGGTGGTGTCACGTCACCAGCGGCGAACCGACGGCGGGCGAGGGCACGGTCCGCCTGCCTAGCCCAGTTCGGGCCTAGCGCGAATTTGCGCCCAGCGCGTCTTCTCATAAGCTGCCAGTGCCCGTCCCCCTCTTCCTCCCAACTTTCTGCTCCTCCTCACGTCTTCACCCGCACCCCGACATCGTACGGCCGGCCGCGATTGCGCCTGTAACACCGCCGTTGTTTTCACACCCCGCTTCTCGCGACTTCACCTTTGACGTTCGGCGGCTGTCATAATGTCGGCGGATGATATTGACGACGAGCTCTTCGCCCTCGCTGGCGGGGACGAAGATGCTGACGTTGAGGAAGGCGAAGCGTGAGTGCTCCCTCTTTCACTTCTGCGTCCTTCCCTCATCTTCTACTCGCCTTTGATATATCTCTGGCCCGCTCCGTTCTTGCTTTGCCCGACTTCTCCGTGCCCCTTTCGCTCAACCGCTCGTTACATGCCGTTGACGCCACCCAGTTCATCGGTTGCGGCTTCATCGCCCCACTCCTCTCTTGGCTCCGACGCTATGGACGAGTCCGACTCAGACCGCGAAGAGGACGTTCCGACGAGAGACCCCAGTGTGCCGTACCCGCTCGAGGGCAGGTTCATCGACTCCAGGGACAAGGCAAGGATCATGGCCTTGACACAGCTGGAGCGAGAAGAGATCTTGGGTCAACGAGCAGAAGAGATGAGCAAGGCCAAATTCCAGGCCGACCTAGCCAAGCGCGCGGCCAACATGCTGAAGCGGAAGGCTGACTCCGAGGAGCCCGAGGATTCTCAGCGGAAGAGCAGCCGGCAGAAAGTCAAGGCCAAGACGAATGACCGGTTGGAGGCATACAAGCGCGAGCGCGAGCAGCGTGGTCAGCAGCGACGGCGCCAGGACGACCGTCGCAATGGTCATCGGCGTTCAAGCTCAGGAGATCGGGACGGCGGCTCTGATCTGGATGCGGAGGGCGAGAGCGAAGTGGAGTGGGACGAGGGTGTCAAGCCAGTCGCTCGCGAAGAGCAGCCCGCGACCCTTGTACACTTCGAGTCGGTTCGTGTTAGCCGTGGCTTCTTCTCGCAAGTCTGCTTCTACCCGGGCTTTGACGAGGCTATGACGGGCACTTTCGGACGCATTGGTGTTGGTCAAGATCCTCAACGAAGGACTCTGTACAAGATGGCACAGATCAAGGGTACGCTCCATTGCCTTGATGATTTGGATGTTGGCTAACCCTCTTTTAGGCTTTACCACCGGCAAGCCTTATGTCTTCGAAGGCAAGAACGGCAAGCGTATTGCGACGGATCAGTATGTCATTTGCCAACACGGTACTGTGAAGAAGGAGTACCAGTTCCAGTTCCTGTCCAACCAGCGCTTCACCGACACCGATCTCGAGACCTACAAGCAGTCCCTCGCAGACACCAACACGAAAGTACCAACACAGAGCTTTCTTAAGAAGAAGTTCGAGGACATCAAGAACCTTGAGGAGCGCTTCTGGACCGACGACGATATCAACGCCCGCATCGCCAAAGCCCAGAAGTACGAGCACCTTCTCTCAAATCACGCTTCCGATAACCCCGCCCCCAAGATCCCCACCCAGTCAGAAGCCGCAGCAGCTCGTCTCGCTGAGCTCAACCGCCGGAACCGGAAGCTTGAACAAGAGCGTGTTCGCAAGGCTCTTCTAGAAGAGCGGCACGCCAAACAGCAGGATCGTAGGCGGGCAGAGCAGGAGATGCGTAGGAAGAAGGAGGCTGAAGAGGCAGCTAAGAAAGAGGCCGAGGAGAAAGCCGCCCGGAAGAAGCATCTTGAGGTCGATGCTCTCTTCGATGGAGACTCGTCGAGGGCCACCACACCGCAGCCGCAGAAGAAGAAGACGGAGCGCAAGGGCCTGCCGACCTTCAGGAAGCCGAAGATGGACGATGACATCATTGCCTCTATGGACATTGGTGTCGATATTGACATCTGAGCAAAGCCGCTCACTGACTTCGGACCCCTTCACCGATTATCTTCCGTGACGGCCTTGAAAAGGCCTGGCCCTTGTTTTCCCTCGTCCCTCCTCGTCTGCCTTTTGGGACTTTCGACCCCCACACGACCCCAACGAGAGAGAGCAACCGTTCCATCGGACTTACTTTCGACTCGTGCGAAACATTGGATAGACCCAGTACTTGCATTTGTTCGGCGTTATGGCGGAATCAGGCTGACTCGGGGATCTTTTCGGATTTGGAGACATAAAAGGCGGAACGGTCTTCTTCCACTTTCTCGGCGTACTCATAGTACGAGATTCATCACGGTAGCTTTGCATAGCTAGCTATTCCATTGCTATACCCCACCCCGTTTGCATAGCTGGTATAGAAAATTCAAGAATCATCTTCACGTGCGTTTGCGATGTCCACTGCATGGGTTCTCGTGAAATTTTGGCTCGAATTGTGTGCAACAGAAGAAACCGATCTGGATTGTCATTGGATATCCTGCAACAAATGGAAACGACAAGTACCACCAGTCCAACCCCTACCCTTTTTCCTAATCTATGCGATTGTGCCATTCAACCCAACCCCACCATTTTCAAAACCAAAAAAAATAAGAGTACAAAGAACTACACCTGAAGAACTTCGGTAACACCGTCCCACTCGCCGCGCTCTCTCGACTCCCAATACCCGTCTTTCCCCCCGTTTAGTCTCCACACCTCCTCGTCCCCCAGCGCACTCGCCTCGGCAGCGCCCACCTTCGTGAACCACCGCGGTCGCCACTCCTCGCCGTGCTCCTCCATAATGCGCCTTCTGGCGCGCTGCCTCTCTTCTAACCTTGCCTTCAGTGCCTCCGCGCGGTCCATGTCTCCATCTTCGGCGGCGCGCTGATCGGGGCGTAGACGGCTGTCTGTGGGAGGGAGGTGCTCGGCTTCGATGGGGGTGATCTGATTCAGGGAGGCGGCAAAAGTAGTGAATCCGTAATGCTGCGTTGGTTTGTCGACGAGGTTGCCGATGCGCCAGACGGTTTTGCCGGTAGGTTGGCCGTTTGAGGTAAACTGCAGATCTTGCGTCCATTTCCCCTGCGCGCCCATGGGCAGGATAGAGCCCGTGTTGTCGAAGACCTGGACGGAGACATCTTCACTGCGGCCGGCGAACATACCGCCTGCCTTGAACGTGCAGACTGCTTTCGCGCCCGTGGTCTCGCTGATGATGGTCATGGTGCCCACGGGCTCGACGTATTTCTCGCCCGCGATAACGTTGCGCAGGAAGGAAGTTGCGATGGTCCAACTGTAGTGCTCGCCCGACGCATGGAGGAAAATGCGCACGCGACCGTCCGTGTTCAGTTCTGCACTCTTGCCCCAGAACTTTTGCAAAAGGTTGGGCGATTGGATGAAGGTCCAGTGCTGGGATTCTGCTTGGCAGGCCATGCGCACGGGGCGGTGGACTACTTTCTCGGCGATGAAACGGTAGCCTTTGTCTTCGCGGACGAGCTCGAAGGTTTCACCGAGCATAGGGTTGAAGGGTTTGCGGGTCGCGCGTTCTTTGACGCGGGCGTTGCTGAAGGAGGAGATGGCGAAGGCGGCCATGTAGACGAGGCGTTCTCCTGATTCTGCAGAGGCGTTTACAGCTGCGTCCAGAAGCTCGCTGTATTCCAGCTGTTCTGCCAGACGTTGGAGGGCGGAGGTGGGTTCGTTGGAGGTTACGGGCATAGCGATGGTTGAGAGGTCCTTTCCGACGTTCTTGCGTAGGAAGGCTATCAAGCTGGGTGGTTGCGACTTTGCGGCAGGGACATTAGCCCGACGCTGAACAGGTTTTAGTGGTAAGGGTGATAGAGATTTCGGTTTTGTGGGGAATAACGAAGGGACTTCGCGAGACATGCGCTTCTCAAAGAATCCAGCGCCTTCGTTTTCCGATGAAGATTCAGACTCGCCATCTGATACATCATCACGCTCCTGTTCCTCTTCGCTGTCGCGCCGAATGGTCAGGAGCTGGGACTTGACGGTGTCCCCATCGGTGGCGTCGAAGAACTCGTCCGCAGACTCCTGCGAGTCGAAACTGCGTCTTGAGGAGACAGTCGAAAGAGGCGCCGGCATGCGTCTTTGCCGACTCTCAGCCAGAAGCTCGCTGAACTCTTTGACGACCACATCTAGGTCGCGAAGTAGGGCCATGCAGTGATCATGGACACCATCTTCTTGTGGCTGGTGTGTACTCAGGTGGCCATGTCGTTTTGGTACAGATAGATTTCCGTTCGGTAGGGGTGGGACTGGAGGAATAGCGCCCGGAGATGCGATAGCGGTCTGAGCAGAAACGCTTCTCCGAAACAAACTCGACGGACTATGACCGCCAGAGCTGCTGGCTTTTCGTTTCCAAAAGGCCTTTCTGCCGTCGCCCTTGTCATCATGAAAGTAGTCAACCAAATCCCCCTCGGAGGGGCTTGGTGACAAGCTATCTTGCACTTTGCTTATTCCCAGGCCTGGCATGGACTGGTACTTAGGGTCTGTGTCCTGTGCGAGTCTCCTTACGGCATCTCTTGTGCCTGCAATTCTGCCCACCAGAGCTTCCACTCTTGCCCATTCGTTCTCTTCCGTCTCGTTTACGGCATGCGGTGCTCGACATTGTTTATCCGGAATCTGCAGCGTTGGTGAAGCTAAGGCCCCCGCAGTCCGAGACGCTCGGTCTAGGGCGTCTCTCCACATATTGAAATCCTTAGCGTTATTTGCGCGGAGATGCCACACTTCGGCGCCTGAGTCGACTGAAATCTCCCTCGACTCTTCGTTTGCTCCAACAGCGGCCAGCGAGAGAGGAATTGCGCCGCGCAAGGCTGAAGAATGATCATTTCGGTAGTAAGATAGCGTAGATGATGTGAAGTCTAACGAGAAGAAACGCCTCGCATATCCCTGGTTCCTCTTCCTTCTTTTCTTCTGCAGTACGCCTGTGAGGAAGCTGGAGCTCACAGAGGCAGCGTTGGTGGAGGGGTGTGAGGATTTAGGGCGATCGGTGAGTGTAGACTGCGGTAACGATTCCGAGGAGTCCGCAACCGGCCCTAGACCTGGGCTTGACTTCGCTCCGAGACTGATCGAGCTCGCTCCTGCTAAATTCTGGGCGTAGTGCATGTGGTGACCAGACTTGGGCGGCGCGTTCGTGGGGTACGTCATCAGCACGAATGTCGCTGTTTTCGACACCGTCTTCGAAAAGGTGTTGTCGAACACCAGCCCATACATGCCGCCTTCGCCCTCGGGTACATCCCATGTCCCCATGGACACCTTGTCAGCCTCGCATTTTCCGACCCAGTGCACCTGCTTCAGCCCAATTGCCGATAGCTTCTCGGCTACAAATGTTTTGTCATTTCGCGAGGTTGAGCCGCCGCGGCCGCGTGCACCGGGGACTTCGAGGGCGGGCGTAGGAGGAGGTTCGAAGGTCGCGGTAGAGGTCAGGTTCGGTGCCACGCCGTTGGGCGCTCCAGGGTGCTTAAAGACACCGAAGTTAATCGACTTCTTATGCGGCTGTATGCTCCACGAAATGGTGTGTCCAGCAGAGACGTTTACCCAGCGAACAAGGTATGACTAGCAAATGTTAGGCTTGAATGATGCGGCGGGGAAGAGGACATGCCTTGCTGTGGACCTCGAGTTGCTCCATGCCAGCCATTTCTTCGAGGCCGAGTGGTCGCGACTATTCAGTCGTGGTGGGGCCCTTCTTAACCTGGGGCACAGCGGATGCCTGGGGCCTGGGCTACGGGCAGCTGTGGTGAACAGGCTAGCGAATGGCGGCGCAAGCGGCGATTTGAGCGGCGGTCCACGTCACCGTCCCTTCACATAGCAGGACAGCAAAAGGATACGTCTTGTCGCGAATACTCGGGCGATATACGCTCCAATGGCCGGCTGGCAGAAACCTGCTGTTCCAAGGTCGCGCCTGCGGGCTCGGGGACCAGTTACGGCCGACGAGCGCACGACGGCGAGATGGCGGGCAGCGGAAGTCGCGGGCGTCTCGCGGCGTCCTCGGTGCGCGATTTTCCGAGCGGTAAGAAGGTCTCTGGTCTGAGAAAGCCAGCTGTAGAATGCCGGCTGGGCGGTCGGGGTGCCTTCATAATATCGCTGCGACGCCGTCCCTCTGCGCCGTGCGGCTGGGAACGTGCAACGTCCGCTCGCATCCCTGTCGCTCAGCCTTACGCCACCCTCAGCAGTGTCAGCCCCCCGTCAGCCACACCATTATTCACCCCGGCCTCCGCATTTAGATGCGCAACTCAGCAACTCATCGACGACGCTTTCCTCTATCATCAACGCCCCCCGGCCTTCTCCTTCCTGGGCGGTCCGAGAGCACGTGGAATTCCCACGTGTGTGCACGCTAACCTGTGACGGCGGACCCCCACACGCGCATCACACGCTCCACCAGTTGCCCCAAGATGAAAAGCCGATCTGTTCGGATGGCCATATGCCGTTCGAGACGTCGCGACAATGGGTTTCCTTGCTCCAGTCGGCGCCCTCGGTCTTTTCTTTCGATTCAGTTATCCATCCGGCCTTTCCGCCCTTTGGGGCCCATAGATGATTTGTCTTCTAGACTCTTGTGCCCTATCTCATGACAACCGGCGCAATCAAATCCCCGACCCGCAAGCTCCGCGACGGCGTCGGAAGGACCTACCTGTACCTCGTGCGAGGTGCAACCCACGGAACGACCTGCGATGGCATCGTTTCCGGCCAGACTTTGGAATCACGCTCCAGGGCGTTACTCCAATTACAGATATCTGATCCTGGAGATCACATCTGCGATCCGTCCAGAGCAGAGGCGTAGAATTGCGCGCCCGAGGTAGATTGCATGGTATGCGTAGCTTTCCTTGACCTATACAGCTCTCGAGGCTTTCTATCTACCGACGGGCCGTGTAACGTCATTACTGGCTTGGCCGGAGCTTCAACGCACACTGTGCTTCAACTGCTCCACTAGTCGAGAACTCTCCCATGGTGGAGAGAACCTCACAGAATAATTTCTCCATCTTTCTCTTCTCCAACAATTGCCCTATCTAGCATCGACATGACGCCTTTCCCTTCCAGACACGGAAACGGAGCTCCAAGCGCTAGATCGCACTTGCATTTGCGTCCCGCATAACGTCGATCTAAAACACCCGCATGGCGCGACGAACAAGCTTTTCCATTTGTTCTTCGATCATTCCACGCGTCTCCCTAGCGTTTCCCCTCAATATGTAGAATACCCCACAGATTAGTGGTGCGTATAGTTTAATCTATTCTACCGGGTTCTCTCCCGTCATGGACCAGATAGAGCCGCAATCCTGGATAGCCTGGTACTGCTATATTTCCATCGTGCGTACTTAAGTCAAAATGTTCCCTTTGATGTTTGGATTGTTCCGTTTTGCTGCTGTTGACTCCGAGCATCATGGTCAAGTCGATTGTTGTCGCTCTTTCGCTGGCGAGTCTAGGGCTTGCCGCGCCGTTCCCGGCGAATGCGTCAACCTGGTCCGGATGGAAGAATGTCAAGTACATGTTTGTTTTGTAAGTAACTGGGAGCCTTCACTTCGCACAGAACGCTAATCATATCTTAGTGGCGACTCGTACACCCAGACCGGCTTTGATGTCAACGGAACGCAGCCGAATCCCTCAAATCCCATGGGAAATCCACCGTATCCGTAAGTTTCCTATCTCTAACTGATTACATATACTAACAATAGCCCAGAGGATGGACATCGTCAAAGTAATTCCTCCATCACAAGCGCGCTGACCTGCACTGATAGTTAAGCAGCGGTCCGAACTGGGTCGGCTTCCTCACAACCACGTACAATGAAAGCTACCTCCAAACGTACAACATGGCCTATGGAGGCGCCACTGTCGACAGCGCGATCGTAGTACCATACGCGCCGACCGTCATCTCCATGAAACAGCAAGTCCAGGACCAGTACCTTCCCACTTACGGCTCCCACCCTTCCTCCGCTCCTTGGACCGCCTCTGACTCGCTCTTCGCATTCTTCATCGGTATCAACGACGTTGGCAATTCGTGGTGGCTGGCCAATGCTACCGCCATCCAGGACCAGATCTTCGCTGTGTACGACGGGTTGCTGGAGCAGGTGTACGAGACGGGCGCACGCAACTTTTTGTTCCTGTCTGTTCCGCCGGTTAATCTTGCGCCGTTGACGCTGCAGAGTGGGAACTGGTCGATTGAAAATGAGGGCAAGATGCTTGAGACGTGGAACGCGAAGCTGAAGAACATGACGGACAAGTTCAGCGCACGGCACGACTCCGCGAACATGTTCATCCACGATACGCATGGCGCGTACGCTGCGGCGCTCGAGGATCCGACCGTCTTCCCGCAGACGAGTGGGATCAAGAACACAACCGGCTATTGCGAGGCTTATGCGAAGTAAGTTTTTCTCCTTCCCGGTTCATTCAACATGCGTCTGGTCTTTCAAAAGCTGACAAGCATACAGTGGCGCGCCTACATGGTACTATTCCAGCCCTAACTGCAGCTACCCCGTAAACGAGTACTTCTGGCTCAACAATCTGCATCCTACTTTCCCGATGCATAACGCGACGGCGGCGTCGATTGTGGAGTACTTAGACCCGTGAACTAGGGCCGTTCAGAGCAGCAGAACCGGACTCAGAACTTTCTTGTACATACTTGATAGCAAAATCCATATATCCGTTCACTCACAGCGCGTGCTACTATGTCCCAGTTTCTCTCATAATAACTTATGCCTTACTAGTATTCACTGGTAGAGACGTTCGGAAGCTTGCCGCGCTCTCCCAGCGCCTGTAAAAGAGCAAATAGATTACTCAGTCTGCACAGAACGAGCACAACAGCGCGCAAGACCAACTACTCAACCCACCCAGCATCTATCTTGACGTCTCCTCTTCCTCAAACCTTTCTACAACTGAGCGAAGTACAACAACATACCCCGCCAAACACCTACAGGACGTCTCCATTCATCCCTTCTCTAACGTCAAAACACCCCAGACCAACCGGCTCCATACACCCCACTCCACCACACGGCCACCCAAGACAACCAAGCCACCCAAAACAACACCAACGCGACCACTGCCTCCTCCCCACGGACCCTCACCTCCCTCCTCTCCAACAACCTAGCCGCCCCTATATACGCTCCCCACGGCGCCACCTGCGGCATCTGCCGCGCGCCCTTCATGTTCAACGGCGAGCACAAACCCGTACAGGCCGTCGGCTGCGCGCCTTGTAAGGTCCATGTGTTTGGGGCGAAGCGTCTGCAGGAGCGGATTGCGAGTGAGAGCGATGAGGCGAACCGATACCCCGTGTGTGGGACGGTGTGGTTTGAGCCGGGGGCGGTGTAGTGGCGGGTTTGCATGGGAAATTGGTGCGGGAGGTAGTGTGCATTTGAGGATGCTTGGTTATCAGGAGTCTCGCTCGTGCATCCGTTGCGTTGGTTTTTCTGGTGATTTGGAGGTCTGCTTTACCTATGACGGATAGCTAGTCATACGCTTTTACAATCCAGCTCGGACACTTGTCGTTTTCGTGTGCCATTTGTTCTATCGATCTGCTTAGTCATGGCTTGAGTGAATTGAGAAGCACGTGCATTCGCGAGAAGTCGCGTCACCATGCATCCTTCCAAAATCGCACCACTGCGCTCGGAAAGCCATCGGTCTCCTCAGCAGTTCCTCTGAGGCCACGCGCTTAGGTATTTCTGCCCGATCTCTCCGGCAACCCGAGGCATTTCTCTTTTCAGCGGGGCATCGCTGCAGCGGTTGAATTGGCGGTTAAACCCAGCCCGTCTACCTCGAACCTCCGACCCTCTTTTGTCCTCGAAGACGATCTTGATCCTTCGCAACCACCGCACTCATGACCTCACCTGATGAAGCTTGAGACTCCCAAGCCTCCGGGCTGCGCCTTCCGATGGCTAATATGGCTAAATTGGAGGCGCTCTTGAGCCTCGCCGTGGGGCAGCTTCTTAAAGACTTCGCGACGCCAGTGGGCAGCGGCATTGATCCATTGCTACTTACAACACATTTACAAGATAGAATTGACAGAGCAGAGCAGCCATGGCCGACAAAGACCCCATCGTAACCCACGTCTACACCGCCGACCCCTCCGCGCATGTCTTCAACGGCAAGCTCTACGTCTACCCCTCCCACGACCGCGAGACGGATATCAAGGACAATGACAATGGCGACCAGTATGACATGAGCGACTACCATGTCTTCAGCATGAAGGAGGTGGGCGGGCCTGTTACAGACCACGGCGTCGCGCTTAAGGCGGACGACGTACCCTGGGTCTCGAAACAGCTGTGGGCACCAGATGCGGCGGCGAAGAACGGGAAGTACTACCTGTACTACCCAGCCAGGGACAAGGAGGGCATCTTCAGGATTGGCGTAGCTGTAGGGGACAAGCCCGAAGGCCCGTTCAAGCCAGAGCCCGAACCCATCAAGGACAGCTTCAGCATCGACCCCGCGAGCTTCGTGGACGACGACGGCCAGGCATATCTCTACTTCGGCGGTCTCTGGGGTGGACAACTCCAATGCTACGCCAACGGCGCCTTCGACAGCACCCAACTCGGCGCCAATGAGCCCTCAGATGGCGCCGCGCTCTCCGCCAAAGTCGCCAAGCTGAGCGACGACATGCTCTCGTTCGCCTCGCCCGTCACCGACGTCGTGATCCTAGACGCCTCTAGGTCCCCCATCCCCGCCTCCGACCACGACCGGCGCTTTTTCGAAGCCGCGTGGATGCACAAGTATAAGGGGAAGTACTACTTCAGCTACTCCACCGGCGACACGCACTTCCTGTGCTACGCGATCGGCGACAGCCCGCTAGGTCCGTTTACGTACGGCGGGAGGATACTGGAGCCGGTCATTGGGTGGACGACACATCACTCCATTGCGGAGTTTAAGGGGAAGTGGTATCTGTTCTATCATGACAGTACGTTATCTGGCGGCAGGAATCATTTGAGGTGCGTCAAGATTAGAGAGATTGTGTATGATGCGGAGGGGAAAATTAGGTTGAAGGACCCGCAGCCGCAAATTGAGCCGCCCAAGGCGAGGCTGGAGGATTAGACGGCGCAGCAGAATGGAACGCATTCTTCATCCTGCCTCACGGCCAGGTGTTTGGGGTATACTCCGTATTAGTACGTTCGTGTCAACATCGCTCCCTCTGAAGCTATCCGGCAAAGCGTACACTTTCCCCGACCTTATCCCTAAGCCCTCCTCCAGCTACGCTCTAAAGCCCCGCCCATACCCAGCGCTCCCTCCTCCCCCAAGACACCGTATCAGCCGCCAAGCCGATCGCACCTGCCCCTTCTGCCTCTCCTCATCCATCCTCTTCCGCTCGCGCTCAGTCTCGACCCTTCTTCTCTCCTCAAGATCCCCCTCCCACCTCTCCTTCCTCTCTTTGTGTTCTCTCCTCGCCTGCTCTCTTTCCTCTTGCTCCCTCAACCTTTTAGCTTCCGCTTCCTGCCTGCTAAGCACCTTTTGCAGTTTCTCGAGCCTGCTTGCTTTGCTCTCGCAGGACGCACATCCCTCGCACCGCTCCTTCCTCGCGAGCTGCACCATCACATCCTCCCTTGCGCGCTCGAGATGCAGCTGAGAGGCGACGTTCGTAGACTGTGATGAAAGACCTCGGGAACCGCCATGCTTCTTCAAATCACCCTTCTCACATTTCGCCTTCTTCTCAAGTGGCTTCTTCACCTCCTCAACCGCCGTCCCTCGCAGCCACCCAACCGTTCTATCCCCGCTCTCCAAAAACCCCGCATTCACCTTCCTCACGCTCCCCTTGCTCAGCCTGTCCTCCACCCTCCTGACTACCACGCTCCGCAGACTCTCTCTGAACACGGGTCTCCTGCACTCGGCGTATGCATTGTACAGGCAGAGCGCGTAGGCGGGGGATATGTGGTTTGGCCGCGTCATTTTTAGGGGCACGCGCTCGGGCGCGGGTGCGTGCTTCAGGAGGCGCCGCATGGCAGCTTCGTAGGCGGCGGGGGTGTCCATGGCTGGTGGTGTCTTGGGGGACTCCTGGCGGGGCGTGGCGAAGGTGGCGCCTGGGGTGATGGGGGGCAAGGAGAAAGTGGTGTTTTGGTTTGGGATGGGGTGCATTTGGTGTTGTGGTGCTGTGGGATGGAGGATAGAGGGTGTGAGAGTGAGAGTGAGGATGGAGAGATGGAGGGCTAGGAGCTGTGGGATGCTGTTATAGCACTAAGGGGATGGATGGTGCTGTGGTTGAGAAAATTCGCGTGTACGGTTCTGAATCTCAGGGTAAGTGCACGCGAGACGACGTCGTGGACAACGGATGCCAGAACCATGGTTGGATAGTCAAGGATGAAAGCCGTACCCGATTGGGCTATAGACAGAGCAGAGCAGCACAAATTCTGAAGTAACGATTCATAGGAAGAATACCGAAAGATGTAGCGCGTAGCTGATAATGGTAGAAGGCATCTCATCAAACGCGCACGTCGGCAAGTTGAACCAACTTGGAAAGTTTTCGTTGATATCTATGCGGACTTTTCCTGGCTCTCATGTCGATCCGCCAAAAAAAAAAAGAAAGAAAAGAAAGAAGAGCAGATGCTTCCGATACGCCTGCTAAAACGAGACGCCTCCGGTGGTTCAGGTCTTCAATGCAAGCCATTTGGCCAGGACATTAAGCCATTGTGGGCACCCGCCCCATCAAAGCAGCCTGGAAGGCAAATGGAAGAGAGGAAGGATTCCTAGGCTCAGAACCGGGTATGCTGACCTGAATAGAATGGAGACAATGAGCATAAAAAGGAGCCAGAAGAACGCTCGTCCATGACGGATACTGTCCAAAAGCCTGGGGCTCCTTTTCCATGACTTCTTCTGTATGCATCTTAGCGTCCGGATTCATTGTGTTCTTCGTCTAGTACGTCCAAACTCGTCAATGTCACAGGCTAGTTGGAAACGGGGACAGCGCCAGCTCGTCCATGCTCCCTGGAAGTTCTTCAGCCAGCAATGCATCCCGGGCTTACTGCCCTAGTCGAGCCTTCGCGATGCTTTGCCCAACAAGCGTCGTGCCATCTCTAGCCGCCTTCCTCTTCACTTGGGGGTCCTTCGCCTTCTCTGTCGGCGCAAATATTCAATATCCGCTGGTCTACTTAGGAAGCTTTCTGCTGTGAAGCCGCAAGCTAGTCGCGCTGAGTCTTCAGCTGCAGCTATAGGTACTTGACAGTCTCCTCAGCAGTGTCAGGCCGCTTTCTCTCCATAACCATCTTAATCTTAAGCGCCTTCTTATCAGCAAGGTCATGCTTATAGTTCTTCTCCCGCTCGGCGAATTCCGTCTTAAGGGTCTTGATGTTGTCTTCTGCCTTCTCCGACTGCCTCCCCAACTCATCTTGAAATTTGTGTGTAAGGTTTTTCAACTCCTCTTCTGCCTCGTCCGCCCTCGTCTTCTCCTTGGCCAGCTCCTTTTGGGTTGTGGCCAGTTCCCGTTTGGAAGCTTCAAGCTCTTCAGCGCCGTTCTCGTTTTCATTGTACATCCGGAGCGCCTTTTGGTTAGGCCTTCTCCGCGTCCTCTGTCTGCTCTTCCAGATCTGGCCGGGTCTCTTGGCAATTGCTGGATGGCGCCTTCCCGGTTACTGCTTGGATCCAGGATCTGCGGGTGTGTACTAACATGCCCTCTCTCTGGTGGCAGCGTCCAAATCCGTCGTAGTGGAACGGAAACCTGTAAAAGCATGCTTTAATGGGTTCCCTTCTGCCTCCAGTCCCAACAATAGTGATATCCGAGGATCCTATGAATTGCCCCTTGACGCATTTCGATACGATAGATTGCTCGTAGGACACACCCTGTAGGCAGGCAAGCGGGGATTCTGATTTTTGTTTTCTACTTCTTTACCTCAATTTGGAGCTCCCTTTTGTACGCAAAATTGAGCTTTAGAAGGGGGTAATGTGACAAGAGCGTTCCGCGTCACATGCTTTGCATCAGCTTTCAGCCTCGCGCCTCGCTCCTTGACAAGGGGTATATCTTCTAGCCTTCGAAGCAGCCCTCCTGCTCTTCAGTTCAATATATTTGCGTCACATCTACTCTTGTTTGACACTTGAGCATGCCGACCGTGACAAGAAGTGCACGAGTTCCAGGTCATACCATGATGCTGGAGATTGATTGCTTATAAGAGAAGACATCAAACTTCGTGTCAATTTCACGCTGTCCATTGGTACATACTGGGTAGTAGATCCGCCATGTTACAACTACCTAAAATGTTCACGAGACCAGGCTGTCATTGCCACTGTCGGGTTCGGAAGTCTTGGGCTTCCTCCGGCTGACCTTGATCCAAAATTTCGTCTGGAGAGCGAACCACTGGGTTTTTGTAACCCAAGGTTGCTCATGGTTTACTAATTCGGCATCGAAGTGGCGGAAAAACTGAGCGGTGAACTTATACATCTCCACAGTGGCAAGATTCTTCCCAACACAGCTTCGGTTTCCCATCCCAAACTGTATCCGTCAGTAACAAAACTCTTCCCAACGCGACAAGGTAGGGGGGTCGTCTCACAGTGGTTAGAAGTAAATTTCTCTCCTTGATAGCTCTCTCTTCCTCTTTGCTGCTTGCGATCCAACGGTCCGGCCTCCATTCGTCGGCATCATCCCCAAAAATATCCTTTGATCTGTTCATCGACGCAGGACTTATACCACAACAGGTTCCTACCGGCAGGTAATACGGGCCGATTTGAATACCACCTTTAGGAACATACCGCGGCAACTGATATTGAATGGATGGATGAAGCCTTGTGCTCTCCTTGATGACAGCAGAGAGAAACGGCAATTTTTCCGCCTCCTTGAAGCCGATTTCCAGGCCGTCACCCAGCCCAAGCTTTTGGTAAGCTTCCTCAATCTCCCTTTGCAGGCGCTCTTTCTGTTCCGAGTGGAGAAGTAGAGCACCGAGGATGGCCAAGATTCCGATGGTAGTGGTATCCGCTCCGGCTCCCAGAATATTAACGCCTTCAATCATGACATCGCCCTTTTTGACAGGATGTCCTCTCACGTCTTTAGCTTCAACAAAGCGTTGAAGCATATCCCGCCGTCGATCCCCTAGCCCGTTGTTTAGTCGCTCATCCACTCGCTTTTCGAGCCACTCGAGGAAGACTGAGAATGCGTTCATTCGCGTTCCTCCAAAGCTCTTTATCGCCCACTGAGCCAGCCTGTTGTTGAACCAGAACATCTGCAGAGGCACGTTTCCCATATTTGCCATGAGGTAGAACCCGTCGTGGATGGACCCAATGATGCCACCGACGTCTCGGCCTTGCTCGATGAATCCCAATTTTCCGCCCATGGCGAGCTGTCCCACCACGTCAAAAGCAAAGTAATTTGCCCACTGATGCATGGGTATAGGCTCTCCTGAATCAGCGAATCGGCCGAACTGTTGCCAACATTCGTCTGCGACTTTCTGGACCAGAGTCTCCATGGCAAGAATTGAAGTCATCGAATAAGCGCCGGAGACGCGCGAGCGAAGATGACGATGAACCTTTGGATCCGTAGCCGAGAAGAAGCTGACAGTCATGTTGGGAATCTTCCATGTGTCATACCAATTGGTCTGAAAGTATGGGATTTAGAAGAGCGTCGCATTAAGAGCGGATTGGGGGTAGTACTTGCCTTTAGTATATGCGTCCCATGGCCGTAAAGTTTCTTGAGTGCCCCGGCATCAACGAAGCTGATTTCGTTGGGTGCAATTCGAACGACATTGCCATATTTTTGATGAAGGCCGAGGATATCATCGTGCCAGCTTCCTCTGAAGTACCTGATATTGCGCCAGGCTTGACTGAACTTTGCCAGAAACGGTCCCGGTACGCCCCTCAGCGGATGTAGATAACATTGATAAAGATTATTGACTACCCAGAGAGCAATGAAGGTGGCGATCAAATTCTGCGATCGGAAAAGCCACGGCAGAGTGGATAGGGATAGTAACGAGTCAGGAACCGTTGGAAGGTCAAGAGGAGATGATGTCGCATTGTCCATGGTTGGAAACGAGTTGAGTCGGTGTGATTTAGTGGTATTCGCCGAGTGTGCTAACGGGATCGATATAAACTATCCGCTCCCCGCTCATCCTCCGAGGCGGATGGATGGGTGTGGGGGCGGCACCGCGCCAGTACGCCATTCGGGACCAAGCCTGTGGGGTATTTTCCTATTCGACCTTCAAACTGTATCCGCAACTTGGATAACCATCCATGTTCATGCGGTGAAAACGTGCGCTTTACTGGAATCAGCTGCACTCGCCCGCAACCAAATCGTGCCAGAAAATCTTCACCAATGCACAGGGTAAGTGTGGGGTGAGACCCGCGACCACTGGCTTCATGGGGACTTGACCTCCGCTTAATTCCGCGGAAGGTCTACAGGAAGTGTACCGTGTTTCAAGTCTCGAGCAGTAATGCTGTGGGCGTAAATAATATCAATATTTGGCCACACGCACGTTATTTCACGGTCACGCGAGCTCTTTTGAAGTACATATTTGAGTATAGAGTTCAAACCAGATTATCTACGCCAGCATGATGACCGATCAATTTTGTGCCTCAGAGTTTGCCTTTGGCCATCGGCTCGGGCTCGCTCTCGTCGAGCACCCAAGCTTGCTTGTCATATTGCTGGGGCCATATACCATTCTTACCAGGTGCCAATATTCCGTTAGGATCCAACGCATTCTTGATCTTTTCATTAAACTTCATTTGGGCATTGTCGTTGAAGCTGTAAGTGTTCGCAATCTGGTCCATGAGCGCGATGTGTGTCCTATATTCGCCCCAACCGTAGGCCGCGCAGTCCTTTATCAACGTTCGAATCAACCATCGGGCCTTGTGTCGGGACTCGGGATCTTCTCGATCGAAGACGATGCATACGATATGGTCTACAGACAATGAGCATCATAGGACGGTAGTGAATGGCTTAGCAAACTCACGCATCTCTCGCATTCCGATTGTGAATGTGCCGATGAAGTCGAGACCAGCTTGCGCACAACGGCTCTTGGTTACTTCGTATTGGAGGTTTGCTTCCTTCCCAGAAATCTTCGTAATGGGAGAGAAGAACAAATGGGCTCCATTCGGCAGCCAACTGTGACAAATCAGATACATGCATATCGGCCTGAGTTGCGAAAGCTCGTACTTGACCCATCGTAGCTCATCAATTGTCGGTATCCCCTGCAGTGTCTTGGATCTCGTGCGCAGAACACTGAATGGTTCATTACGTTCTTCGGGCAGGAAGAACTTCGAGCCGGGGACTGCGAGGAAGGCCTTCTTGATGGTTTCCAGGAGGATGTTGCGAATCGGCTCTGGCCCCTATTTGCGCACACCAAAGTTAGCGTGGCTGGACAACACTCGGTGGTAGAATTGTTCGTCGGTGAGGGCGAAACAGTAGCAGGGGAATAATTGAGAACAAATTCATAAGAAAGACGGACATAGACAGCACCATAAAAATTCCATCGGCCAAGGTCTAGACGCTTCGCAATATCGTCTAGCTCAGCATCATTCAACAGACCCTCCTTCTGCGTATACGACGACTTGTTGCCTGCGACAGCTGCATCCAAAAGGATGTGGCGTAACGTCGGCACATTTTGCAGGACCATTTGCTGCGTAAAGATGGTTCGTTAGCCGCATACGCATTAAAACGAAGCGTCGCCTACCAGTCGGAGCGGCCGAATGATGTCCACGATAGCCTCAAGGTCATCGTCTCGAGGAAATGTGATCATGTATGCCTGGTAACCACCAGGATTTGGCATCAACTACAGACTTGTAAGCGCGAGGTGACAGAGGGCAGGTGGGACTTGGAATGTGCGTAAAGACGGACCCAGATACCCATTTTAACCACAATACCTAAGCTGCTCTGCGTGAAAATGCCGTCGTTGTATGGGCCGAAACCGTAATTGAAGAGTTGCCAGCAGCGATTACCAGGTTGTTCGTGAGGTGGAACGCCAGGCTTTTCTATCGTCGGGTCCGGAAGTGCTCCCATTCCAGTCCGCATGAGCTCGCCGTCAGGAAGGATAACCTCGAGGCCGCAATGCATCATCCAATGATCTTCGCACAGTTATATCTAAGCTCTAGGCCAGCAGAAGATACAATAAATTTACTAACCTCCATAAGGCGCTACCGTAAGGCAGGGAAGTCAGCAAAAATAACCAACAAAAGGCCACTGGGCATTGAGGGTAAACTTACTGTAGCCAACTCCGCGTTCGAGAGCATTCCCTGTCGCCTCCTTAGCAGAGTTCGCTTGCATTTAGGGTAAGAAGTAGATATACCGATGATCGAGCCTCCGCCGAGATCTGGAACCTGCTGTATGTCAGAGAATGTTTTAGTTAAACGGGACAGTAGCTGGCTCATACGTCGACCCAAAGATGTTCCCTCAGATTGTTTTTCATGAGGTACTCATGTAGATCCATGAAGGTAACGCCCGGCTCCACAAGCGCATACGCTCCCTCGACGTTCACATCCAAGATCTTGTTCAAGTGCTTGCCGAGGTCCATTGCAATGCTTCCCGATACTCTGGGCGCGGTGCCGCCGTAGCCCGTATTACGGCCGACAGAGTAAGGCCATAGTGGCATAGAGAACTCATTGCACAGGCGCACAATGCTCTGCACTTCGGGCGTGTCGCGGGGCCAAATGACAGCGGAAGCAACGAAAGCGTCGCGTTCGAACAGGGAGTGCATGTCGTGCGCCTTGCACGGGTTCATATAGTCGCCATCGATTAGCTCAGTTGACTTCGAAATGATTGCGAGATTCTCTTCGCCGCACAAACTTTTGGCGCGTAAACAGAATTCTTGGAATTTGATCAATGTTGTGTTGGGGGGAAGGCAACGGGGTTCCATGCTGACGGCTCTGGATGGGACTGAAGGCATTGGAGTCTCTGGCACAACGCGATGATGGAGATTAAAATCCTCGAGATGGGGCACGAACTGGCACGGCTATGTAGGCACAATCTCAGCTGATAATCATGGTCAAGTCGCAATTGCACCAACCAAGAGGTTCTCTGCATAGCGGAAGAAGTCCACTTCGAACTGCGAGAGTGGGGTATTCCCCGCCTTTTGCCAGTGCGTTTCCGTACTAGTTACATAATTTGCGCACCCTAACTACAAACGAAAGCCCCACACAAACGAACGCCCCAAAAATGCTAAGAAAGAAAATTAACAAGTTTTTCTTAAATAACTAACGTACTTCACAAGCGAACAGCCCACGAATTTCTTGGCAAGAAAATTAACGAAAATCAACAAGTTTTTCTTAAATAACTAACGTACTTCACAAGCAGGCTGGTTACACAAGCGAGCTGGTCACTTTCTCTTGGCAACGAAAATCAACGAAAATTAACCTGTTTTTCTTAAATAACTAAGCGAAACCTTAATATTTTT
>NW_022987219.1:7656-105140 GCF_010094035.1 Trematosphaeria pertusa | reverse complement strand
TAACTAGCTCGCTTGTGTAACTAGCTCGCTTGTGGTAAAGTGCGTTATATCTAAATTTTTATAGAAAAATATTAAGGTTTCGCTTAGTTATTTAAAGAAAAACTCGTTAATTTTCGTTAATTTTCCTTGCTAAGAAATCGTGGGGGGTTTGCTTATCTAGGGGGTTCGGTTATTAAGTACGTTAGTGTAGAGAGTTTAATAGTAGAGTACGTTATAGAAAGTTTATAGCTTGTTAGGTACTATTTAAAAAAGAATTCGCGACTTACGGATTATTTATACAGAGCGTGGGCGTTAAGAAATTAAGTATTAAAAATAGGGTAGTTAGGGTGGCTGGGAAGGCGCGCCGGCAGGTGGTTAGTGCCGCCAGCCGGTGATTTACTCTACGCCACACGGAATATTTCCACACTGTGGGTTCCTTCCGCCTACTTGGATACACAATGGCACAATACAAACGCTAATCTAAATAACAACCGGCTTAAAGCCTAAGGCTACACTTCAAGACATTTTAAAGGCATTGAATTGCTTACTCGTCATGGGCGAACAAGTTACATCATACAAAGCAGCCGTGATTACTGTAAGTCAGCAAAACCTTCTCCACAGAAAGCATATCCGCTAAGCTCCGATAGAAATCAGGAAGAGAACCTCGCTTCGAGGTCAGGACGCTTTCTCTACCTGAACTCGGCCCTACTGATGTCCTCGTAAAACTGACTGTGACCGGTGTCTGTGGGACTGACATCGCTCTCGCCAGTGGTCATCTTGGACCGACATGTTCGATTCTCGGCCACGAAGGGGTTGGGGAGGTCGTACAAAGGGGGTCCGCGCTCGACGAAGCCGATGTCCGTCTTGGTCAGAAAGTTGGTGTCGCATGGATTAGAGACGTCTGTGGGGAATGCGATATGTGCCTTCAGGATGGTGGGGAGACGAGATGCGTCCAGCAAGTTCACTCTGGTAGAAAGGTAGATGGCACGTTCTCTGAGTACACAATCGTCTCACACAGATACATTCTGAAGCTCCCACAAGGGATAGCCGATGAACAGCTGGCGCCAATACTTTGCGGCGGTGTCACATCCTACAAGGCCTTGAAGGTATGCGGTGCCATTCCAGGGCAATGGGTTGCAATTTCTGGCGCAGGGGGAGGAGTGGGTGCTTTGGGGGTGCAGTTTGCATTCGCAATGGGGTATCGGGTTGTGGCTATCGACTCAGGTCCGGAAAAGGGCGACTATTGCATGGGGCTGGGAGCTCACCACTATGTCGACGTTAAGAAGGAGCTGAAAGTTTCTGAATCGGTGAAGCAGGTGACGGACGGCAAAGGAGTTGCAGCCGTACTGGTCACGGCCGGGACTGGTGCAGCCTATCAGTCTGCTCTGGACCTACTGGGACCGTTTGGAACCTTGGTGTGCGTAGGAATCCCCCCTCCTTCGCAAGACTTCAAGATCCATCCGCTTGCCCTCATCGACAACGGCTTTCGTATCATAGGCTCAGCCGTGGGAACCAGGGGCGACATCTTGGAGGCCATTGAGTTTGTCCGACGTGGCACGGTCGTTCCGGTTGTAAAGATGGCTAGAATGGAGAGTTTGGCCGATATCGCTAGATTGTCGATGTCGGGAGAGGTATGCTGTCTTCTTAAGATATATCTCTGGCTGTTTTAGTTTTCATCGAGCTAATTTTCACCTCCCCAAGGCTATCAGAAAGTACGTCATCGCCATTGGAGATCCCGCAGATACGACTGAGCTCGAATTTTGAGAGGATAGATCGGGATAACCGCTTTCCATAGAGTTTGCTCATCCGGAAACTTCCTCCTCGCCGTCTAGAAGCCGCAGTAAATGTAGAATCGCCTTCGCTTAGGCGAGTCTTAGACATCAAGAGCGCAATCGTGGCAACATCAATTGAGTTCATTACCCAGAAACTGCAATATCTTCCGCACACTTCGGTACACCGGTTCTTCGGTAGCTGTCTTCTTCTCAACATCAACCTCTGCGGCTATTTCCATGACGTCGAATCCATGGCCCTTTTCTGTCACAATCTCACACATGACCTTTACCCCGAGTCCATCTAGTACTTCCGCGAGCTGAACACTCTGATTAACGCCAACGGCATCATCTTTGTCTCCATGTAGGAAGGCTGCTGGGGGAAAGCCTTTCCGCAGCCCAAATGCGGCAGGGAACAGCTTATGATGTTCGGCGGGAATGGCCCCGATACCACTCTGGCGAATCGACGCAGAGAGGCCGGAACGGTCTGTTAGAAGGTCTGGATAGAGTGCTTCCTGGTGGGAAGTGGCTATCCACAACATGCGTTTGTCCGAAGACGGATTTTCCGGGAAAGGATAGCTATCCAGCGCCTTGTTGTCCTTTGCTGCACTCATCTCACGAAGAATCGTGCTGGTGTCAGATAGTGGGGGGAGTCCCATAAGAGTGGTGCCCGGCTCGATGTAACGAGAATCGGTCAGGTCGAGCATGCCGTAAATTGACAAGAAAGCAAGAGGGCTGGGTGTAGTTAATTGAGTAGCAACGAATAATGCCAGATAGCCTCCTGCACTGGAGCCTGCCACTATTAGGCGTTCAGCGAGATTTCTTGCCACCCAAGTCGCAGAATCCAGGGCATCAGCAACGACATCGAGGCCGCGCACTTCGGGTAGTAAGCGGTAGGAAGGGGTAATGTAGAGCCAGCCGCGACGCAAACAGCCGTTGATGAGCCAGGAGGGAGGAAAGGTGGTTTTTTCTCCGATCATCTATGATAGCATTAAGTAGGGTTTCGAGGACAACTAGACTAGACCATGGGTTCCTTAGGTGCAGAACTCACAAGAAATCCTCTATGGTAATGGATCAATGCCGTTCGAGGACCGGTGCCAGATGTTTCTACTGACAGTTTTGGTGGATGAAAGACATCCAAGGTAAGCTCGAGGTCATCCACCGACTTGTAAACGTAGGTTGAGATTTGTGCGCCGGATACTGCCGCCATTGGATTCAACGGGATTGTTAATTGATGGATCTGAGGGAATGCTGTAGCCCATTTTCGGGCGCCTGAGGTCATTTTTCATCACCTTTCAAGGCCAAGTTCGATGCATACGTCATTGTGGGGTATTTCCCGTGGGTACAGATCCCAAGACATACGTCGCGGGTGATACCCACAGCGCCCGGTGCCTCGTTAGCTGGTAGCCGGGGTGTTGGTAGCTCGTCCAATCGTTGGAAAATAATTCGATCCACTTGGTCAAGACAGACAAGGAAGTTTCTGAGAGATTTTTCAGACCCGGAATTACCAACAGAACAACTCCATGCCTTTCTCTCCAAGTTGCTCATCCTAAAGCGGTGAATCTATGAGCAATGCACGTGTTCAGTGAGCCCATAACAGTGTACAGTCTTTCAAATATTCCATATCCACCGAAGGCTCTCTGGAGACATGCACGTCACACAAATCAGATCACTCTCGCCCATCCTGTCCGCTCAGACGTATGGCTGTTCATTCGCTGAGAAACGTATGAAGCTGGACAGATCTTTCCGGGTCGCACCATTTTCTTCTCCCCTGACATGGGAGGATCGCTGTGATACAAAGATGGCTTTCCCAACCGTATGCACCATTCCGAAATCAACACTTGTGCTGATAGAACATCAATATGGTAGAGGCATCGGGCGTTGTCGTCGAGCCTGTTTCATGTGCAACTGTCAGTGCCTCGGTCAGTTCTGAGCGCAGCAAGGACGAACAGCTTACCTTCTCAGCTGTTCCACAGCTGTTTCACAGCACTCGCGACTTTTGTATACCCCACGCGTGAGCTGTCAAACAATACTTATCTATGTAGGCCTGACCGCTTCACAAAGCCCCCATCTAGTAGGCCGATGGTGCCAATACCGGCGCCGGAAAGATAGGTAACCACAGCACGGCCAGGACCATCAGGAGAAAATGCTTCTTTACTGCAACTTGTTCATAATATCCCACTTCCGGTACGAGAATTTGCCATTGATATCGCTCGAAGTCATCGTGGTCCAGAGATCCTTGATGCGGTAGGGCAGAAAGATCGAGAGCCACCAGGACCTCGTTTTGGATGACATCTAGCCGTCCGTAAGTGAGCGTATCGAATCCGGTCGATGTATCCGCAGATTGGGAAAAGTCTTTCGATTCGACCTCTGCTAGTTGTGAACGAAGCTTGGATAGCTGGGTCTCGCAGGCGGAAATTTCTTCCGGGAGATTTCCAACTTCTCCATTGGAAGAGCCCATGAAAAACGGATACCTGGTCTACCGATGAAGCATTACGTTTACTGAGCGCAAATTTGGGAGAATTTTTGGAGTGCAGCGACAGAGTATTCACGGCTTAGACTCGGGGAGTTTATCGTCGGTCTCCGGCTCTCTACGGCCCCACCTCCACAATACAATATTACGTTAGTCTCAAAGGTGCATGATCAAGCTTCTCCTCGCACGACATTTTGCCCTACGGTAATTGACCGCAATGTGGTAACACTAGGAACAAAGAGGCGTGAGGGGGGGGAGACCTGTCGCGGGAGATTACTGATGGCAGGAAATGCGCCATGCCTTGATATGACGAGCTGA
This sequence comes from Trematosphaeria pertusa, assembly GCF_010094035.1. NCBI lineage: Eukaryota > Fungi > Ascomycota > Dothideomycetes > Pleosporales > Trematosphaeriaceae > Trematosphaeria > Trematosphaeria pertusa. The sequence goes on along the minus strand of NW_022987219.1, from coordinate 100,601 downwards.
AAACACAATAGGGGGCTGGCAGTGCCCGTTGAGGTTTTAGAATGCGGAGTGCCCACAGTTTTCAATAATTTGAGCCTCAAATCCTTTTGAAAACCAGCATCAGCCCGATCATTTCTTCTAAGAGCATTTCGTTCTCATAATGGAGCACCACTTCTACAACATTGTCGGTGCAGAGCGGCGAGACGGCCAAAACTGCACCCGTGTGACATGCCCACGGACAGGAGAAGCTCTTTGGGAAGCTCCTCTGGCTTCCAAAGAAGATCTGGAGGATGCTGTGAGCTCTGGTAGAGCTTCTGCGAGGTCTTGGGGCAATGCCAGCCTCCATATCCGTCAGAATCTGCTCCGTGACTTTGCTCTCGAGCTCACAGCGTGGGCGAAATCTTTATCGCCAATTCTTGCAAGAGAGACTGGGAAATCGGTAAGTCAAACAAAGAGGCTCTGCCATGTCGGCAGCCAGCGCTGTGAATGCTCTGACCACCTCGAATGTCTAGACACTGCTCAGCGACTTAGAAATTGAGCACGCAGTCAACTTTTTGAATTTCAACGGCTAGTGTGCCCAATTGCCCGGTCTTCGATGGAAAGCCTTGCTCACTACTTCTAGCATCCCAATCGCTCGACGATGAAGTAGTCTACGAGGATGCAACGGTCAAAGTGGTGGCAACCCATATGCCGCTAGGTTTGGTCGCCGCCATCTGCCCGTGGAATTTCCCATTGGTCCTCGCCATGGGTAAAATTGCTGCAGCGCTTCTGACCGGAAACTGTGTGATTGTCAAGCCGTCTCCGTTCACACCGTATACAACAATGAAGGTTGTCGAATTAGCCCTGGATGTCTTCCCCCCCGGCGTCTTACAGGTGCTGCATGGAGAGGCCGACCTGGGGCGAGAGCTCACTATACATCGAAGCATAGATAAAATAACCTTCACGGGCTCCACGGCAACCGGCAAGAAGATCATGGAGAGCGCGGCGTACACGCTGAAAAACATGACACTGGAACTTGGGGGCAATGATGCCTCAATCGTTTGCGACGACGTCAACGTATCAGCTGTGGCACATGAGGTCGCTCAGGGGTGTCTCTTCCACTCTGGCCAAATGTGCGTAGCAACAAAACGTGTCTACGTACACAAATCCATTTACGAGGCTTCCCTTAGATGTCTAGTGAAGGAATTCGAACTGTTCATCACGGGCACTCCAAGAGATACCCCTTCGATCTTCGGCCCTCTTCAAAACAGTGCCCAGTTCACCATTGTCAAGGAGCTTATAGATGATTGCAAGGCTCGAGCCTATCGGTTTGCCACTGGCGGGAAGGTTGAAGAGGGTCCAGGTCTATGGATTCAGCCTACAATCGTCGACCGCCCTCCCGACGAATCATCAATCGTTTCCGAAGAGCAATTCGGTAAGTTTCGATTGCATTCATTCGATCAACATCAAACTGATAAGCTTGGCCCGGTACAGGTCCGATAACACCCGTTCTAGAATGGGAGACCGAGGAAGAAGTAATCAGCCGGGCAAACAACACCCGCTCTGGCCTCGGGGCGTGCGTCTGGTCTGCCGATATCACTCGAGCTGAGCGCATATCCCGAAAGCTTCAGGCCGGGACTGTATGGGTGAACAGCTTTGAAAAGCCGCTTCCCATGGCATACTTCTCCGGACACAAGGATAGCGGCGTAGGAGGTGAATGGGGCAGGCAGGGATTGCTTTCCTATTGTTATACCCAATCACTACATGTGTACAAGGACAACGTGCTAACCGCTGCTGAAGCATTGGTTCTGCCATGATCCTGATTGGAATGATTTGTACTCAGAAACGTATAGACAGGGCCAGTGCCGAGAGGTTCTCAAGAGCTTTCATAGATGTAATAGGCTGATCCTTTGCAGTGACGTGATGATGCTATGAATTTCGCTCATGTCTGAATCATATTTGATTGGAAGCCCGGCTGGTGTCTCGATTTCGCTGCTGCCGGCGACGACTTGGTCTTCGGTGGAGTTGCGTGGAGAACCGTGCAGGTGGGCTACAGTAGCTTTGACCAGGAGCCAAAACTCCGTAGCATGTCGAATAAATCCAGGGCGTAACCACATGTTTGCTAGAATATCCGGACCATTGTCGCTGGGCGTGTTTGTGGTTCGGTTTGCAAGCCAGAATCGTTTCCAGTTGGCAATCCCCGTATGGATCGGCAATCCCCGCATGGATCGGGAACATGTAGGTGATACAAGGGAATTCTTGATATGAAAGGCGAGCGAGTGTAGCGCTAATACTGATCAGCCTTGGCTTGGTGTTTCGGGGAGCAGATCAGGAGCGCATTTGGAGAAGCAGGATTTCCCTTACCAGTCACTATCGTGAACATGTTGAGTATGCTCAGCGCAGAGAACACGGCCTGATCCTCGTCGGAGATTTGCCCTTGACATATAATCTCAACCGCCAGGGATACATCCAATCGTTGCCCTGAAGCTCGAACGGCATTCCAAGAATGTAACTGGATGAAGCATTCCTCAGAAGATGTAGCTTGGAAGCAAGGCTCCGGGCAAGCAAGGTCCATCTTCAATTCAGGCACCACGAGCCGGGGAGGTGAATTGTTGAAGATCACAAAAGCTGAGTCGAGAAGGAAAATGTAGATAAAGGTTCTGTGTTTGAACGTCAGATTCTCACACAGCTGGAAAGCGATGCACGGGAGAAAGTACCTTATCAGGGACTCCTGCAAGACGAAACTCTCCCAGCTGAATGTGGAGATGTCCCCAACGTGGAGATGCCGCAGCGTTGCGTTTGACATTCCAAAATCTCTGGCGAACTTTCGAGGCAGATGCCACAATGTCAGTGACGGAAAGAGAGCAGAAAAGAGACTGGGCTTGATGATTCAGGCCATGTACTCACCGCAATGACGGTGCTGTATCGGTGCCGCCGTATTCTTCGTTTGCTCTCCTCAGACCCCTCCCAATTCTGAAGCAAGCAGACAAAGTACGCCGCTTGTAAAAGCTCAAACCTCCGCCTCACCGCAGGCCTTTCCAGCCAATTGTCGCCTGGATCCGCCTCGCTGAAGAGTTCGTCGCAGCTGAATATCATCTCTTCCAGACTGTTGAACCAAATGTTTGCACCAGCATGATCTCGGCTGTCCGGCGACATGCAGGCCCCAATCAATACCATTGATAGGAGTAGCGAACAGGGACATTGAGCATCATTGAAAGTTGGTCGGTGGATGATGGGACTGTTTGGATACCAGGACGACCAGAAGAGCTCGAGGAACTTTCGTAAGTTTGGCGGAGAGAAAAAGTCGAAGCACATTTGCTCCAACAAAGGTGACCAGCTGATTGTTATCTTGCTTCCTCTTGGTTTGTTCCATGTGATGGCCTTGATCTGGTCCACAATCTCGCATGTTTTCAGCGCCAATTCGTCAGAAATCCACACTGACGAGGAGGATGCACCTCGCGAGGAGACGTCTAATAGTTCGCCAGTGCTATTCGTCTCGAATGGATCCAATCCCAGCCCTGGGACGTAAGTCGGTTGAAGGGCATTGCATTCACGGCCGAGGAAATATAGCTGTTGACTCGCAGTTGTCGTCGGATCGAGCAGACTGTCCCACCCAGAACCTATCGCTTGATCAATGTCAAGCCCCGCAAATGGATCCAGAGGAGCACCCCTGTTGTCTGTAAATTGGTTCCCCGGGTGCCGATGACGCTCAGAGGCTTCCCTGGCAATGGCCTGCCGCTCGTTGTGTGACCCACACTCGAAGGAATCCAGAAACCCGTTTCCCTTTGTAAACTTGCTCAAGAATGGAAAACGATTCAAAGTGATTATGTCAAAATCGGATGGACTGGCTGGGCGAAGACTCGTCCAAACATGGACGGCTGGGCTGTGAAGGAGCTGAGAACCGCCCTCGTTTCCCTCCGTCTCCTCGGCTTCCCACGAAAGCGACTCGGAGCCAAATCCAGCGTTCAGTTCGTCCATCTCAAACGGGTTATCAATTTGTCCACCATGTTGCTCTTCCCGCTGCCCATTGTCGCTTGAAGAATTTCCGCAGTTGCTTGAGACGGCGCCAGTATCATCCTCTTCGTAGTTTGCGGAACCGCGGGCAACCGGGTTGAAGGTGCATGCAACCATCTTCTCGCGGCAGCTTTCGCACGGGTATCCAAGAGAACAGGCTTTCTTGAGCCGCGCACATCTGTCACACGCCTTCCGTTTCTTGCCTTTGATTTTGGGGACCAGCCGCGGAATTTCCTGGTCTTGCTCCAAGCGGAGCTTGCAGGTTTGCCAGTGCCGCTTGAGAACGTCTCTGTTGCGTGTCAGTCTCCTCCGGTCCTGCACAACGATCGACACACTCAGATTCGACCGCTGACCTTCGTTTGAAAGAATGCCGACAGAATATGCATTCGAAAGGACGTTGCTTGCCATCTTTGAAGTTACCCATTAGCAGCTGCGGCACTCCGGAAACAATGCAGAGAGGGGGTATGGGTGCGACATACGGGAAAGGATATGGCGTTCGAGGTGCTCGGAACGGCCGAAGCGGTTACCGCACTCTGAACACTCAAACGATTGCGTCGAAGTGCCTACGGCTACCGACATGGCTGACAATTTCGGCGGTTAGTCTGCCTGGAATAGGTTTCTGGTGGTCGCGAGAGGGCATGCACAGGCAGCTACTGCAGGCAGATTAGCGAACCCCGCACTTTAAAGTCCATCTGAAAAGGTCGGCTAACAGAACTGCCGATTGCGGGGAAGCTTAGCGCATTCGCACCGATTGCGTAGCGAGGTATAATTTCGATAAAACATTACCTACTACTATAACTCTATTATATCTTAAGTAAGTAGTAGAAGTTTAGATTTAAATTACTAATTACTTGTATTTGGACTTTTCGTGGCTCTCACGTCGATCCGCCAAAAAAGAAAAGGAAAGAAAACCAGATGCTTCCTCTGATACGCCCGCCGAACGAACGCCCCTGGTTGTCCAGTTGATCCATCTTAGAGTGTATTTTAAATTTGCCTCCACGCCATGCGCCCAAGATCATCCAAATGCTGCAGGCTGATGGAAATAGTTGCCACCTCTTTTGTTTGCCGTCTGCCGAAGATCCCGGCCGGCAACGCATCCAGGTCTACTGCCCAGACCGAGTTTTCTTTACGATAAGCGGCCCAACGAGAGCTGTGCCATCGCCAGCAACCTTCTTCTTCTTCGGCGGCGGCGGCGGCTCAGCATCCTTGGTCTTCTTTGCAATGCCCTGGACACCGAAAGCAGCGCCATCGTCAGTGGCCTTCCTCTTCTTCGCCTCGGCATGCTTGGCCGTGTTTATTACCCCCATTCTCTCCATTCCCATCTTCAATATACGCCTATTCGCCTGAGACGTTTCCCTCCGTGCACCCGCGAGCTCCTCATCACGCATCTTCAGCTGTTCGTCGCGCGTCTTCAGCTGTTGCTCCAGTTCCTTGACCTTCTCTTCCGCCGTGACGGCGCGCTCCTTCAGCACATCCACCTCACTCTGGTGCTTGGCCTTCAGAGCGCAAAGATCCTGCTCAGCCCCCACGGTGTGGCTCCTCAGCTCATCCTCCGAGTTGCGTACCGTCTCATGCAAGTCTGCGACTATCTTGCATGCTTTTGTCATCTCGGCGGCTGCCGTAGCTAGAGTCTTGCGGAGGTCTTCCTTGTGAACGGTCAGGTCTGTGGTATTGTTCGGCTCGGTCTCGGATAGCACCTGGAGGTCTTGCTTGTACGCATTCTCTGCAGACTCCGGCTGTTTTGCTGGTGGTGGCTGACTTGTTCTAGTTACCTCAGCGATCGAGCGCTTCCGCGCTTCTGCCGGTATAAACAAGGCTTGGCGACGCGGCGTTCCAGTCACATCATACTGGTATGGGAACCTGTGGTATCGCCAGTTCGGATCCCTGCCAGGCCCATTTGCCTGTATGCCGAGAAAGGGCAGGTGTTGGCTGAGGTACCGGAAAACAATGGATGTCTCATAGACGATGACTGTTGTAAGGTGTTGCTGGCCATCGTAGTCCATTCCGAGGCAGTCGCGGAGAAAAGTCTCGGTGACGAGGGGCCAGGTCGCGGGGTCCTTCTCGTTGTAGTCGCTAACCTCTCGGATACTTCGCTGCAGTAGAACTGGGTCCCAGCTAAATACGCCTTCGTACTTCAGGAGATCCTCTAGGAGGATATGACCTGTAGTCCAATCTATGATTTAGGAGTTGCTAGACGCGATCGACAGGGATTAGTGTATCGTGGAGAGTAGGGATACAGTAGAGGAAGGAGCGTGAAGCAGGAGGAAGAGATTCTTGCTCGATCATATACCCAGATGGTAAACTGCAACCCAGAGTGATAGAAGTGAAGGCGTGAGGCATGAAGCAGAGAGATGCGGCGCCAACGGAGTGAACGAGATGAGTAATGAAGAGAGATGGAGAGAAGAGCAGGCGTCTTTTGCATACCCTCCAGCGCATCGGAACAGAGACACTCCCCATTTACCTGAAGGTCAGAGAAGAGAGACGCGGGCGGCGGGTGAGAGTAAAGCCAGGTCCAGCCTTCATAGTCTTGCTCTTGACTGCTACGCATCGCCAAAAGGACGGGCGGTGAGACGACGCCTCCAGGTGCGGATACATTGAAAACGGGTTCTTGTCCGGCAATGCATCCATCAGTTGGGGAATGCCGGCGGCATCCACCACCGCGACTATAATATCGAGCGCATAGGGCGTCCAAACCCAACTTCCCACCGATTACGAATGTGTCCACGCTGATATCGACGCAGGCGTCATTACCGTCAGTGGGCCAAGAGTGGGCGACAGATACCTAGAAGCAACAAAATCCTCAAACCACCCAATACCCCACGCCCACCGCACACCCTGCCATCGACATCGGTGAGCTCGCCCGCGCGGAGCAACGATGACCCATCCCCCCTCCACTCCGCCAGCTCCTGCCCAAAACCCAGCCCAGCCCAACCCAGCCCAGCCCAGCCCAGCCCAACCGCACGGCCCCAGCCAAGCGGCTGCCTTCGAGTCACTCCCAACAAGTGGCGCACGTACCATTCTTCGCAGCTGCCCCACCTGAAACATGCGCAGCGCGCGGGCCAACGCCAGTCAGCCCTGCAGTCGGCAGCGCGCTCCGAGATCGGCCCCGGGGGCAGGGCAGGAAAGGAAGGAAGGAAGGAAGGAAAAAAAGGAAGGAGCGCGTGCAACGCGAGTGGAGTGTCAACAACGGCGCGTCACCCCAACACTAGAGATGCATCGGGCTTTGTGGGCGTACGATAGAAGATATAGCGAGGGCGTGAGCATGGATGAGGTAGCTCCTGAAGTGGATGCCGTATGGTGTTCAGGAACTAGCTCCCACTCCTGCACGTCATGCGGCTAGGGCGCCGAATACGAGAGGAACGCGTGGGGGATCGGCACCTCACAACAACCTCATGTCTTGCTTGCACGGCAAGTAAACAGCAAGGCAGAACATCACGAAAAGGCAGCAAGGCGAATGCAGTTTTTTTTCCCTTAAATCATATTGTTACATTTGCTATACTATCGGCATGACTGATGACTGAACCCGGTTCCATGAAAATGAAATCACCCATATCCACATGACCCCGACAGATGCACTCACTCCACAAACGCCCAGTATCCGTACCGAAGACAGGAAGAGGGGTATCGCTTGTAAAGGAAAAGGGGTAGACAAACGCCGTAGACGGAGCCTGATGGGCTCACGAACATGAAGGTGAAAGAAAAGGAAAACGGTCGCGCTCCATGTAGCTGAACGAGTCTTGACGAGGTGTCGCGACAGCGTATCGTACACCGGGAAGGGTATACGACATGTCCAGCGAGTCGAGAGCGAGGCCGTGGAAGGGAATAAATATGCTCGTTGGTGACGCGAAAGATGACGAATCGGGAGCCGGGTGTCGTACAGTCAATGCGAGAGGTGACGGCCGACGCGACGGTGAGGCGACAGTGGTGGCGAAGGCGGGGTAGGGGGTGAATGCGCTTAGGCCTTAGCCTTAGCCTTGCTCTTGGACTTGGGGGAGGCCTTGGTCTTCTTGACGGCGCCCTTCTTGGAGACGCGAGCCTTCTTGGGAGTCTTGCCCTTGGTAGGCCTGCCCTCCTCGTCAAGCTCCGGGAGGAACTCGATCGACGGCACCTGCTTCGTCTCTTCCTTCTTCAGCATGTCCAGGATCAGGTTGACCGTCCCCTTCACCTCGTGGATCGACTTGTTGGGGCCGAGGTCAAGCTCCAGCTCGCGTAGGACATTGATGGGTGCTTCAAAATGCTTACCCTCATCCGGAACGACGGCAGCAGCGGCCTCGTCGGCGTTGCCGTGATTGGAAGTGAACTTGCGGGAGTAGGTGTTCAAGCGCTGCTCCTCCGACTTCTTGAGGACGACGTTATATGTGGTGCCCGGGATCTGGCCTTCGATAATGTCGAACTGTCGGAGGATGAGCTCGATCTTTCGGACCTGCCACTTCGCGGTGTTGTAGGTGGCGCGCTGGTAATGCTTGCGGCAGAACAAAGGCCATGACTTGATGAGCCGGGTGCACGCCTTGTTGCGACCAAAATGATCGGAGATGACCTTACGAGACAGGTCTTTCGTATACTGGCCGGTCTTGCATGACGTGTGCTCATCGTTCATGCACTCGAACTCGCGGTGGATCGGCTCCGTGGCAGTGGCGGCAGTGGCGGCAGTGGCGGCGGGGTTGGCGACATTGCTGGCCGTGGTGCCGTTGCCATCCTCGCCCGACGCGTCCGTGCTGGTGGTGCTCGCGGGGGAGGCAGCCGGGTTCTCAGCGGCAGCACCAGTTTGCGCCGGCTCCGGAGTGTTAGCTGGAGCGGCCTGAGCAGGTACGGCCGGAGTAGGAGTAGCTGAAAGGTCAGAACCGGGCTCCTGCGGGGTAAGAACGTGTGACAGACTCATCGCGTGGCGGATGCTGTTGGCCGTCGAGTCCTCGGGTTTGGCCGCACCGAAGGCCGTGGTGTTGTTGAACTGATCAGACATGCTGAGAGTTGGGAGAGCGGACGAGAAGGATGTTGAAGTCGTTGATGAAGTGAGTAAGATGCAGCAGGTGCTCAAGTTGAGTGCGCTTCTTCGAGCGATGGAGAGCGGAAGTTGGCTGGAGTGGGTGCGTGGGGTTGAGGAAGTCTCGTAGAAGGTGAGCGGAGGGAGACTTTTATACCCTGGGGGAGGCTGCCGAACTGGCACGGGCGCTAGCAGGGCCCTCACCGCGATACCGGTCGAGGTGACTGTTTGGTCGCCGCCTGACCGACTGCCTCGTTGACAATAGGAAAGAGCCCCACAATATCAGGAACCTATTCACGTCGCAGGCGGCATAGCGCCGCCCCAGACCGCTTCAGACCGGCATCCTCCCGCATGCGCCTGGGACCGGGAGCCAATTGCGCAATCTTGAGGCTCATGAGAACTCCTCACCGCCTCCCCATTTGCTGCACGTAGCTGCCAAGCCCAGAGCTCGAGGGCAGACCGGCAGCCGTGTGACGCATATGACCCCTGTCATCCAAATGCGAACCGTACTAGCGCGAAGAGGATGGGCAACAGGCAGATAAGGGCGCTATTGTGGGGCCGCTGGCGTGAACAGTCCGGATTGTGCCGGCGGAAGGGCCAATTGTTTGAGCGAGCTTCAAACGCAGCCCCGCGTCATTCAATGCGCCTTGGGAACGCCAAATGTAGGGCCGCAACTGGAATGGCGTTGGGCACCACGGACTGTGGCATAGCGCGAGTAGAGGTCCATGCTCGAGCTCAGTGCGCTATACTGGTCCTCTCTTCAATAGGTCCCACAAACGTAATGCAACAGCAGCGGCGAAAGCCCCATTGCGTTGTCGATACCCAGCAGCTGTGGCTCGGGTGCAATGAGTTTGCCAGTGGGGAAGTCGAGGTGAATGCAGAAAGAGGGGCCAACGCGCAACCAGTTGTGTATCGGAGTTAGAGACGAACACCCGCGGCCTCGTAGACTTTTCAGTATTCACACTGCAGAATGCATTAGCTTTGTCTACATGCTTTGCATAGGTGGTACCAAATGATCCGTGACTGCGATGACTGAGTGACCAAGTTGCCATCGCTCATGTCTGTGCTTTTCACCGTGGGAGTCCTCCTCGAGGCTCAGCACCCCTGAAAGCCCCAAGGTAGACAAGCATTCCAACCAGCTGACGTGCAGAGGTGGTGTAGCTGCCAATTGGTCTTCTTCGTATGCTAAGTTCAGGTCCTGGTCCTGGCCTTCGACGCGCGGCGGCGGGCCGTACTGTGTGCTCTTGCCACTTTTCTTTGCGCTCCTCGAGCTTCAGAAATTATACAAGAGCGTCATGACGGCAATGAGAAGCGTGGATAGATGGTGTTGGGTGGCGGAGCGAGAGTGTAGTACGAGAGCTGAGGTAAAGTCAGGGTTCAGAGGTTGGATTAAGCTTCAGTCAGAGGGACCCTAGACCCGTTCTGATTGGTAAAGCAGGGGGCAGGCATCGTTTTAGTCAACAGCAGCTAGCACGGCGGATCCTTCTTCGATGCGAGCTTAGATAACGTCATTAGATTGAGCCGGTTCCCCCTATCACAGCCTCCAACAAGATCAGAGGACCCAGCGGTCTTTACTGGCAAGTAGAGCCTGTAGGACGTCCATAGAGTCACATCAAAGGGCCATACCATAGGCAGGAGGGCGTTGGGCGGTCGAATGCGAGGCATCCGGTATGAGGGCGATCCGTCCACAACCCCTGCAGCACCGTCCTGGAGTCAGCGGCCGTCGGATGTAGTTAAAAAGCCGATACACTCAAAGAAGAAGCATATGCGAAGCCCCTCCGGTAGGTGCAGTACCGATGCCAGACGTGTGCGTGGGTTGCGGAAGCTTGAAGGGGGCGACGGGCCGGGGCGTGGCGATGGGGGCGCATTCGCACTGCCGGTGAACTTCAGCATACCTTCCACCCCCGCTCCCACCTCCACTCCGACCACTAAAGGGCACGCCGGTTCGCAAACTGCAGGCGATGAGATCTGCAAGGGAGCAATGGAGCAATGGAGCAGCGACGGATCGGAATAGCAGCCCCAGCCGGCCGCGGCGCCGCGAATCGAAAGCAAAGGCGAGCGGGTATCGGGAAGGCGGCTCGCCGTCGGCCAGCATATCGCCCTGCCTATCGGATAGACCAAGGAGCTCCGCAAAAGCTAGGTAAGCCCGGTGGTAGCGGGTAAGCCGTTCCTCATGCCTCTTGTTAATGATCTCTGTTGCTTGTATGCACGAAGGGACCCGGCCACCGCCCCGTGGATGCCTCCGCCCGCGCAAAAAGCGGCCGGTTTACTTGTTTGCAGCCCGGTACACATTGCAGACTCCCTAGCCCGCGTACTCGATGCGTCGCGAACACCAACCTCGTATTGCCATCGACAGTCACCCAGAGCATTCGTCGACATCGCTTTTAAGGCCACGGTACATGAGAGGCGTGACCCGTGATTAGGACGCACGCCCCCGGGAACGGGAACGCATGAGCGCTTGCAGGCAGCTTGCAACGGCGTCGAACGCTCACAGCGCGAACATCAAGACGGCAACGCCTTCCGGCGACGTTCTCACACCGGTGGCACCTCCTGTGCGTACGTGCCATTCCAACGCAAAACTAGCGCCTGGGAGAGGACGGCAAGGCTTACAAGAGGGCATCGATGGGCACGGGAGCCCTGGAGGCTGATCATGGTATCGATCGTGACAGAGCTGAACATCGCTGACAAGCTCGCTGAATCGCTTTGACGGTTGGCACATAGATGTGAGGCAAGTCCGCGTATCGAGCAATATCACGCCAGGGTGGCCCACCTGCGATCATGGAAGGTCGGCGATCGTTCGTCAAAAATTTGGCACACATCCATACCATCTTCCGGAGCAAGCGGGGATGCGCAATCTGGGAAGAGTGGCATAGTGACTTTAGGGTCGACCGCTTCCTGGTTCAGGCGTCATAAAGCTGGTACCAGACCAGCCAGGCGATTCGTGAGGAAGGTTCGACAACCACGGATCGAAGAAGCGCTCAGGGGGGGGGCCTGCGGCAGGTTGGATCGACCAACAAGATGCTAGAGATACCGCCATGTTGAGCCTTCATTCCACCGTACCCCTTCGAGCGTTTACGATCGTCCCGAGAATCCTAGAAGGCGGCTCAACACGTGGTAAACCCATGGTATAGGGGAGCAGGCGGCAGCGAGTTAGGCACAACAGCCGATAATGGGAAAATAAAAGGGCGGAGCTGGAAGCTTCTTAGCTGGCTGCAGGGCGACGACGTCGGACACAATGGAGAGTCTATGGGAGGACATCGCTCAGAAGAGATGGACCGAGGCCGACGAGTGGTTACCATAGCCAGAAAGAGCTATGCTCTCTAGCCGTCACCATCGGATCCGGCACATGTGGGAAGTGTGCTGTAAGGCCATGGAACATGGCTCGTCGGCCGGTTACAGACAATATTCGATCTCAGGAGTTACAGGAGCGTAGGTGGCCATGACCTGGACGGAAAGGAGGCCACCACGCAGGATTGCATCGAGACTTTTCGTGCGCGACCCGGGTATGACGTCCAGAAGGCATGCACTACCACGATTATCCTCGAGAATGGCTTGCTTGTTCTGATCCTCCGGCATATGAATCATTCTGCCCGGTTTTACGCCCGTTCTTTGCGCTTTGGTGCCGAGACTACTCCTGGGTCGCAGATCGTCACTCCAGGCGCATTGGTGTCCTGCTCTTACTCCGTATGAGCTATGCCCATGGTCTCCTTCATTCAAGGAACACCCTACTCTTTTCCTTTTCCCCGACTGAGCCCCAAGCCAGAATTCGGGGGTTGATGGGCGAAACGGGATGGCTTTAAGTTCGAAAGGGAAGGCAGCGGCATCTTGTCCTTTGGAAATGCGCGCGACAAAAAAAAAGTCAAACACAATCCATGACTGTACCCGGCATGGTTGTAGGGATTCGTCTCATGCGAAACGGAAACGAGAACCAAGACAAAATGCCATGCTTATGGAAGAGGACCACATTCATGTGAAGAGTGCCGCGGGGCGGAACTTCCCACACTTACCAGATGTTCGAGTAAGCCGTCGGAAACGTCCAACCCCCACATTTGCCAGTGCGTGGGATCAAATGTTACCACGTGCGGCGCAATCTTCCCGCTTCGTCAGGATATTCGCCAGCTGCAGCCCTGATGGACCGCAGATAATGGAGAGTCGGATAGGTAGACCATGCTGTCGATTAGCAGCCGAGCCTGGCAGCCTAAGTTTGTCGCTACCACCTACTGTGCTCCTCTGCGCCGGAACAAGCGCGAGAGTTGATGCCGAATTTTCTCCTGTGCGATACGCATCGCATATGAACCGATCCAGGAGCGGTGTGGTCCTCTGAAGGTTCGGAAATCTGACGTATTGCTGGAGCTCCTGGTCCTCGGGCAAAGCGCTGTTCGTGGGAGGCATCGACAGGGGCCGCACAATCTCCCTCTCATACACCCGTCCTCAAATGCCTCGACGGTCTTCTCGCGCCTTGGTGTTTCTTCCAGGTATCTGTGCTGTTGATTGGTGATCCGGGGCATGCCAGTCTAGCGCGCGCACCGCTTCGACATGCAATCTCACGGTTATGTTGTGGCTGGAGGATCGGTCTCCTGGCGTAGCGAGCGAGAGGGAAAAGCGGCTTTGTGACACTCGATGAAGTGGAGGGGAATCCAACCCTATTCTTCGAAAGACGACCTAGGCTTGCCTCGAAGGAAAAGGGGGCGATCTCGGCACCTCGGCCGCCCCGTTTCGCTCGGTACCTTCCGCGGCCCTTGTCTGCAACCTGGCGGAATCCTCGCGGAAACCGTCGGTGCACGCAACCATCGGAGAGGCTGCCGCTTATGGCTAGGCAGCACGCATCGACCAGCAGCTTGTTCCGACCTCTCATGATTCTCGGGAGCCCGCAGAGCAAACAACTCTTCGCACACGGAGTCGACGAAGCCCAGAGAACTCGAAGCCCCTCGCCGACGCATCTCCTGCACGCGCCGCTACACCTGTCGGCTGCCGTACCCGCCCCCTCTACACCCGGGGCCTTGGACAGCTCGTGGCGACGGCATCGCTTTCTATCGAAACACCGCTCAAGCCCAGTGGTCCTCGTCCTCGAAGCCTTTGTATCATAGTCGATTCGGTCGGGATCGCGTAGGGCGGGGTGTCCCTCATCGGGGGCTGGCGACGTGCCTTTGGTCTCTGCATGGCGACGACGAGTCCGAGTGCGCAGCTAGGCAAACCAGGCTGGGGTTGCGTGAATGCTTCAAGCCCTATACCACAAAGTGCTGCTGGGAGAGGGTGTTGTGGTCAGCGTTAAAAAGCGGCGGGGAGGCTGTAGCGAGCGTATGCAGGGCGCAAGCAACCGCAGCCACTATCCCCTCCGACTTGAAGCCGCCCCTTCGCCTTCCGACTCTACGGACCCCCCGCACTTTCTCCCCTTGCAAGACTTCGATTCTCTCCCGGATTGGCGCGCCGCCATGATGTCCATGGCCGAGGGAGGCGGGCCTACATCCGCGGTCTCCACCCAGCGCCATGCCCGCAAGCCTTCGACGCTTGTCGCTGTCCCGAAGATCGACTTCGCCAAGCCAAAGCCCACGCTGACTGCCTCTGCAGGGCTCCAAATACCACCGGCAAGGAGCTCCGCGTCTCCTGCTACTCGAGACCCATCGCTCAACTCAAGCATGCCGCGGCTCTCCCGGGACGTCGCGAAGGAGTATAATGTCTATGCCGCGCCTTATATACCGGTTCATTTGAGGCAAATCAATCGTGCGCCCGCTCATGACTTTAATACTCCAGCGCTCCACCAGATCGATTACTCAACGTATGTCACCACCTTCGCGGGCCAGAGCTTTCGACCGGAACCGCTTGATGTCCCAGCACAGCCATCACGCCGTCATGCGGCTAGATCGCCTTTACCCCTCTCGGCGGACTGGTATCTAAACTACTTTACGCCGCTATGGAGTCTTGAGATGTCAGCAAAGGAACAAGAGCACGAGCGTTTTGCACTGTATCAAGTAGCTCTTCAGCGAATAAGGTTCGAAGACGACGAAGATCTCTTCGCTCTCTGTATACCAGGAATACGAGAGGACAGCCCGCTCGTGGAAAAGGGCGACACCATTCAACTTCGACAGCTGTGGGTCAATCCTGTAGGGAATTCGATGGCTCTCCCGACTCAAAACGGCCGTCCTGGAAATATCAGCCAGCCGAGCTTCACCGGTGTGCAATATAACGCCTCCGTTTACAATGTCAATCGGACCACCGAGATAGTATATCTTAGAGCCAAAGGCCTGCCGGACTTGCCGGGACTAGCTCTTCTTGCTTTAGTCGTTAACGTCATGTTTCCTCTAAAGTTACGCGTCTTAAGGGCGTGTTGGAACGCTCTGGTGTTTGTCGACAGAGCCCTACATACGAGACGATCACGGTCAACTCCCGACGGCCCGGTTGATTCGGACAGA
The DNA here is from genome assembly GCF_010094035.1 of Trematosphaeria pertusa. Lineage (NCBI taxonomy): Eukaryota > Fungi > Ascomycota > Dothideomycetes > Pleosporales > Trematosphaeriaceae > Trematosphaeria > Trematosphaeria pertusa. Next base: position 85,238 of record NW_022987219.1, on the reverse strand, counting down.
CGCATTCAACGAGAAGTCAACCACGGTGGAGGCGATATTCCTTCAACATCCGCGCAACAGGAGCGAAACGGAAATCAAGGCACTGGTATCGGCACCGAGGTTCAACCTACGACAGCGTCAAATAACTGGCTCGAGACCATTCTGTTTCCCGTCGAGGCTGCCGGAAAGCTTCAAACTGAATTACGCGGACCTCCGCACCGAGGATACTTTGACCCAGACATCAACTTTGAGCAAGGACACGCGGTCGGCGACCTCGTCACCAATATTTATGGCACGCTACCCTACCTTATCTCTGGGCCACCAGGCACCGGTAAGACAAAGACACTCGTCGAAATTGCGATGCAGCTCCTCGAGTCCGAACAAGTTAGTCACATCCTCATTTGCGCCCCATCGGACCCAGCTGCGGATACGCTGGCTCTACGGCTGAAGCAATATCTCAACCCTTCGCAGTTGCTGAGGCTCAACGGGCCTTGGCGCACAGACATCGAAGTTCCCCAGGAGTTAATGCCGTATTCGTATATGGAGAGGGATATGTTTTACCTTCCACCTTTCCAGAATCTCATGGCTTTTGATGTCGTCGTGACGTCCTGCCGGGACGCCTCGATTCTGGTTGACGCGCGGTTGACCAATGCGGACCTTTGGACGATTGAGAAGAATATGCTCTCCGCTTTTCATCCCGAGGACTCTGCGCCATCGCCTCCTAAGCTTCACTGGGGAGCTCTGCTAATCGATGAAGCTGCGCAAGCAACTGAGCTGGACGTCTTACCGGGTATCAGCGTCGTCTGCCCCCCGGCCGCCTATTCACAAGAATATCCACAGCCACGCTTCGCTATGGCTGGTGATGAGAACCAGCTCGGGCCACGGACTGCCTCACGCGACCCTCAGTTCTCAACCTCGCTCTTCGCCCGCTTATTTGACCGGCCCTTGTACAAGAACCACCCGTTGTCTCGATCGAACATGAAGCCATCCGCGGGCCCGCCGGTGCTGAAGAAGTCCATGCTTCCGATCCTATACCCACCCTTCACGAATCTGATACGAAATTACCGCTCTCATCCCGCTATACTCAGCGTACCGAGCAGTCTCTTCTACAACGACACCCTGATGCCCGAAGCTCCAGCCGCCCATACCCCTTTGCAGGCCTCGTCCCTATGGCAGGGCCGCAGATGGCCCGTCCTCTTCCTGCCCCACACGGGACCCGACGAGATTGAACGCGACGGAGGAGGCTGGTACAACATCAACGAAGCGCATATTGCCTGCGACGTCGCCCAACGCCTTGTATATGAATCCAAAGTTCCCCAAGCAGACATTTGTATCATGTCCCCCTTCGCAGCGCAGGTCAAGTTACTTCGCGCAAGGATCCGCTCGAGCAGGTACGGTGGCGGAGCCGGGCTGTGGGACATTAACATCGGACCGCTGGAAGCATTCCAAGGTCTCGAACGACGCGTCGTCATCATATGCACTACTCGAACTCGGGAGCAGTTCCTGGAGCAAGACTCTCAACGCGGACTCGGCATGATCTATCAGCATCAGAAGATGAATGTCGCTCTCACGCGTGCGAAGGAGGGCCTCTTCGTCATCGGCAATCCGGCCGTGCTGAGGCAAGACAAGCATTGGAACGCGTGGTTGGCCTTCTGTTGGCGGAATGCACTCGTGTGGGACCAGAGTCGTGTCTGGGATGGCAGCCAGGAAGGCTTTGGCGGAGAAAAGCTCGGCGTATTGGAGCGTGCCCTGCTGGCCAAGGAGAAGCAGGGTGAGAGGCTGTTGGGCGCTTCTTCCACGTCGCTGGAGCAGCATGATGACGCTGAGTATCGGGCGTGGACTGAGGGGTTGAGAGAGGCACTCGAGGAGGAAGATGGCGAATTTGACGAGGAGTACTAGGCTTTGAGGGTCTTTTCGGGCGTTAGGATACCGTGTCCTCGTACGCTTCTGGGTGAGGAGCTGCCCTTGGTTTGTATACCTCTTCTCATAGCGGTTGGATAGATCTGGGTGATGGTCGGGTATGAGTCTGCATAGCATAACGGTAGGAGTTAAGGTAATTCATGTCCCTCTTTATAATGGGGTGCATTCCCCATCGCTGGACGCACCTACCCACGCCTCTTTCACAAACAAGAGCTACATAGCAACCCGAACAGCGTCGGGCTGTATTATCACAATGGAGCTGGGCAGCATCACGCCCACATAGCAGAAGCGAGACTGAGAAGTACAAAACATACGAACGAAAAGGGTATCTCAGTTAAGTTCCTAGGACGTGTCTAAGAAGCGCCGTCCAAGATCGGCAATGAAAATGCTACCTAGATATGAATGACGGCCATGACCCATACTGACCAACGCCATAGCCTGAAATGCTCAGAGCAACCCACCACCACCACCAAGCGTTGTCTCAGTAGATGAGAGAACACTATGCAAGTAAGAAAGTCTATCATTACAGAAATTGAATGAGAAACTCCCCTTCCACCAAGCTTTCCGATACTTTAGCGCCCCAAGAAACCGCGCAGCGCTTTCTCGACCTCGCGATCCTCGATCGCCTGATAAGGATCCATGCCTTGCGGAGCACGCTGCTGTTGCGGAGCAGGCCCACGCTGGCCTGCGAGAAGGCTTCCTACGCTACCCGGAACGGCATTGACAGGTCCATGGTACGTAGGCGGACCTTGACTCAGGCCGTTCTGCCCCGGAGGATACGAAGGACGCCCGACGCCGTTAGGAGCGGGCGGCTGATACTGAGTCGGATTGTATATCTTCCCAGGATTGCCTACAGCGCTGCCACCACCGCCTTGCATCAATGCCTTCTCCTTGTCCCTCTTCTTCTGCTGAACCAGGGTACCTTTGACGCCTCGGAGGTATTTCATAGCAGCGTCGACGAGTTCCTTCTTTTCGGGCGAGTTCTTGAGGGCCAGAAGCATTTCGCGGACTTGGGTCTCAGATTTGATGTGCGGGCAGGTGCGGGCATGACCGAAATGCGCGAGGCCGCAGAGACCGCAGTGTTCGACACCGGCAACCTTTAGCTCGCAGGCGCCGCGAGGATGTTGCTTATGGCAAGCAAGGCATATTTGGACATTGGATCCGTACGTAGGTTCGAGAGGTGAGCGAATAGGGATGCGAGCTCGTTCAAAAGGTTTAACTGTTGGCCCATTAGCCGGCGGCGCAGGTGGTGTGTCTAAAACCGGCGCAAATTTAGCGGAGGAAGGTTTTCCATATCTGACAGGCGGCGAAGGAGGACCTTTGGGGTTGTTTGAAGCAGAAGCTGGAATGCTGAGACTGACGGAAGGGAACTTGGACGGGAGTCGAGATGGAAGACGGGACGCACCTGCTGCGTTTTGCTTGTATAGCGACTTGTTGACGATGGTGCTTGTGCTGCGTCGATGAGAGACATCGATTTCTCCGAGGTTCCGCGCTTCCGCCAGGGCTTCCGCGGGGACTTCGGTGTCGCTGTCGTCTTCCTCGGTTTCATCGGCCATGAAGTCGGTGTCACTGCCGGATGAAGGCTTCTTCTTGCGCTTCTTGTCCACCTTGACAGGAGATGGAACAACGCTATTTGCTCCTTCATCAACAACAGCGTCCTGTTCGGTGGTGTAATCGATGGTCTAGAGAAGGAGTCAGCAGCAGAAACAGAAAAAGTTTGGCGACACATACCACCCTAGCCCGCTTGCCTCTACCCAGAGCTTCCGCTCGAGCAAGTGCTTCTGCAGCAGCTGCCGCTTGACGTTCCATGAGAATCTTATCCCAAACACTCGGATCTGGAGGAGCAACCTCCTCGTCCGCCGTATCGAGTGTATCTTCTAGTGCACCTTGATCGTTGGCCCAGACACGAGCGAAGCTGAATTGCGATTCTGCAGAGTCATCACCGCTTGTTCTCGTGTTCTCAATCTGGCTGCGGTCAAGCAGCTTGTCGATCGACGCCTCGTCGTAGCGAACGTCGCGATCTGCGTCATCTTTGAAGAGTTCCGCAGCGCCGAACTTGAGAATTGACTGAATATCCTTTTCTTCAATGTCCTCCGCGTCAAGCTGCTCAACTACGACGTGGTCGAGAACCATCTTCTTGCGGCCCATCTGGACAATCTTTTCTTCGGCGCTGGCCTTTGTCATCAACTGGAAACATAGCACCTTCTTTTTCTGGCCGATCCGATGCGCCCGTGAGATCGCTTGGATGTCCTGGTGCGGATTCCAGTCAGGGTCGAGAATGATGACTGTGTCTGCGGTAGCAAGGTTGATCCCGACGCCACCCGCTCGTGTCGACAGAAGGAAGGCGAACAGAGGAGAATCTGGTGCGTTGAACTGGTCTATCCGCTTCTGCTTCTCCATCGAGCCCATATTGCCGTCCAGGCGCTGGTACGCCATTTGCATGCCGTCCAGGAAGTCTTCCATAATGTTCAACATATCCAAGAATTGACTGAAGATCAGGACACGATGACCACGCTCTTGCAGCTTCGGCAATAATAGCTCAAGGAGTTGCAGCTTAGCAGAAGCCTCTACCAAGTTGCGGTGGGATACAGCTTCGATATCAGTACGCTCCTCGATCTCGCGGCTGTAAACGAAAGGGTGACATAAGCACTTCCGCAGTTGCATTAGGATGTTGCTGAGGTTGGCGCGTTCTTGGGTTTTGAGGTTTCCTGAGGTGAAAAGTGCCTTGAGAAGTTCAGGGTTCTTTGCCAGAATCGACTTATAGAGGTTCTTCTGCAAGACACTCATTGAGAGGGGAACGATGACCTGGCCCAGCGGCGGGAGAAATGTCAGGACTTGAGCCTTAGTACGTCGCAGAATGAAGGGTCGGATCTGATCGTGGAGCTCTCGGATGTTTTCTGAGGTCATTTCTGCGTACTTCTCCTCTAGCTCCGCAGCGTTAACATTCTCGTCCAAGAATTGCAGCAAATTGAAGAGCTCCCGGGCATTGTTTTGCAAAGGTGTACCGGTCAGCAGCAATCTAAATGGCGCCCTGACCGCAGTCAAGGCGCCATACAACTGGCTCTTGTCGTTCTTCAACCGCTGGCCTTCATCGACGATGAGTCCTGCCCAGTTCACGCGCCGGAAGATCCTCCTGCAACTATCGTCTGCGGCGGCTTCGTAAGAAGTCACAACGATATGGCATCGAAGCTCTTTGGCGCCTTCCGGAAACATCTCGTATTTAGATGCCATGTCTCGGGCTTGTCCGGAGCCAAAGAAGGTGACTACCCGCAAGGACGGGACCCATTGCTTGATCTCCCGTCGCCAATTGGCGCACGTGGAGTTCGGTACCACAATGAGAAAAGGGAAGCAGTTATGCTCCTGGATAAGCGTCGCCATGTAGGCGATGACCTGGATGGTCTTACCCAGGCCCATTTCGTCTGCGAGGATACCGTTCTTCTGGCTGTACCATTGATAGTACAGCCAGTTCAGTCCGTCGATCTGATATTTCATCAGCTCGCCTCCGACGAGATTGTCCGGTTGCTTCTGCTTCTCCAATTTCGCGAACGGGGCGCTATGGGCCTTCTCAAGGCGCGCTTTGAGGGCACCTTGCTTGGGGTATCGGATATATCGGCCAGCTACCCAATCATTGTAAGCAGTCACGAAATCGAGCCACCTGTCGCCGTCTTCAGGAGTGGGCACCTTCTCCCATACGGCTTCTTCGTACCCAAGGCCCTTGTACTTGATGAGAGCTTGGTCGACCTCCTTTATGCGGGCTTTGTCGATTTCCTCGCTCCGGACATCGACGTAGCTAGTGTATTTCACATCCAGGACAATGTCAATACGAAGATATTCCTCTGGAATGGCGTCTTCCGTTCGCATCTTGGGTCCATCTTCGCGGTTGAAGAATGCTTTTCGCATGGCAGGCGCAGTGACACCCCATGTCCAGGCGCCAGAATACCAGGATGCACGGAAGTAAGACTGCCCTTCCCACTTGATCAGGTACTGCTTGTCGTCCTCGCTGAGCATAGCACAACCAGTTCCCGGCTGGAATGTCTCTACGTCCGAAGGGCGCCATGCAACAATGCCGCCAACTTTTCGATCCTCCGTCTCATCACAATCTTTGCACAACCACTTCCGGGAGTACTCCTGGAATCGTTCGTCTGCGGTCTCGTTCTCATCGCGAGCTATGTCCATGGAGTAAGGCGAGAGCGGGGGTAGGTGATGGTAGTGATACGCGCGGGAGCAACGAGTGCATCGAAAGAGGACGTTGTGGGCGTTATTGATCAGGTGTGGTGGCGCGTCGACGATCGGATCCTCTCCGCCGTTTTCTTCACGGTCCTTCTGCTCCTGTAATGTCGTCTTGCGATGTCGGAAAGGTTTGCACGCCGGGCCGGGCCGGTTGCAATCCTGACATTTCGAGAGATCTGGAGCAGTGGGGTCCTTCAGCTGGTAAGTATTAATGCACCGCTTGCATTGGAGAATAAATTTGTCGTCGGCAACTTTAGTAACTAGATGCTCTCGGCGGCCATGTTGTCCCACACAATTCTTGTGGTAGGCAAGCGAGCAGCCTTGACAATAGATCAGAGGTGCCAAATTCGGGCCTTCGTAGCAGACCTCGCAGCCTTCGGCATGGCGCGACCTAAAGAGGTTGTTGCGTGGAAGAGTCTCAAAGACTACTTTAACAGCAGTGACTCTAGGTACCTTCGATTTGTTAGGTTCCGAGTCCGATCGATATATATCATCGATGTTCGCCTCTCGCATATCGTTCTGGGCTCGAGTCGACCTCTCGGATTGCCTGATACCCGTGCGTGGCAGCTTCTCCACCGGTTTTGGCGGGTGTCCAGGACCACGCTTTCGCTTCCGTCGGCTGTGGATGATGTCTGAGCGCAAGATGTCCATGGACGATGAGTCATATAACTCTTCGTCTTCGTCTTTGTCTTCCTCTTCCTCATCCTCTTCCTCGTCGTATGCCTGGACAGCCGTTCGACTCCGGCTAGACCGCCGCGTCGGTTCTTGAAGCACCTTGCGCCTACGTCGACGCTTTGGACCTGACTCCTCGCTATCGCTTGACGAAAGATCGATTGGATCGCTCCGCCGTGATCGCGTCGACGACCGGCTGCTGCCTCCACGCTTACTCAAGACGCTGAGGCGCTTCTGGCGAGGTTTCCGTGTGGTCGAGACAAGCTCGTCATCATCTGAGGAGAGGCCGAGCCCAGAGAAGTCGGTAAAGGCATTGTTGTTGGGTTTTGAGGGCCTCTTTCGCAGCTTCATGTTCTGTTCTTCTTCCGCCGCTGTCGCTGAGCTGGAAGCGCCGCCGTCGTCGTCGTTCTGGAAGTTTTGGAATACCTTTGGGCCGTCTTCGAGCGCAAGAAGATCGTCAAAGGAAACCTAGGAGTAGGTTAGGGACCGTCTAAGCAATGAGATATATAAGCAAGTGAGTCAAAGTAGTGGTACACACAGAGCTCGGAGCTCCCTGAACCCGACGCCTCTTTTACCGCTGAACCCAATCCAGCTTGCTCTCACCCTCACGTAGAAGCGACCTGTAACCAAATTGCTCAATCACTCACCTCCTTAGTGATGCCGCTAGTGAATTTCACCTCGTATATCAGGTCCCCCTTCTTCTGAAACTCCCGCGTTATGCTCTCAACCGTCTCTTTCGGCTCGTAGTAAGTGTATTCGTGTCGGTTTCGAACTGGAAGCGCTTTTACAGCCACCACCTTCCGCCTGATCGGCGGTGATTGCTGGTTGGCCGCTCCATCCTCTGCAGAGCTCTGGCCTGATATGAAATTCCCTGGCGAGAAAGAGGCTTGTTTCCGCGTCCGTGGAGGGGCTTTGTCGCAGGCTCCCTTCTTGAACGACACCATAAGCTCAGCGCCGTCTCCATCGCTGCTCATCTTCGTCGCTGCTCAATTCCGAGGGAGAGGGGAGCGGTGGTATTAAGCAAAAGGTGGGGATGCCGCGGGAATCGTAGCAGAATAGGACGGGCTCTACGGATACTAGATATGCCGTAGGAGGGGCCGAAGCTAGAGATTGGGATATCGGCTGTCGAGTTCTGCTGGGGAAGTTGTGGGAAGCATACCTCAACGTGAGACGTGCGATGCGACGAAGGTGCCACGTCGGCGTGGTCGAGAGGCGCATAGAGTCTCTTGTAAAGTGCGCATCAATAAGAGAACGCGTGAAGGTCGCGCCAAGACATGAGGAGAGGGCCCGTGCGCCGAAAGTTCGTTGAAGTGAAATGGCCCACGTTTGCGGCTCGAGATGCCCGCATCAACCGCGGACATCGAACCCTCAGTGTCACTCCACCTTCGTCCTGTCATGCTCCAGCCTTGCCCCCTAGGCCCTACAATTCTGCGAACGCATAAGTCGATCGCCCCGCGAGTTTTTTGCCGGCACAAGTCTATTACTGCTGCAATTGAGCGAGGAAAGCAGAGCTACGCAGATAGCCTCGTCCGCAAATCAAGGAATCGAGGCGAGTACAAAGCCGACACGCGAACACACGTGCGACCGCTTCCCCCGAAAACACAGCGAACTCCTTTGCCGGATCGATACCCCGCCTCTTCTCGGAGTGCCTGGAAGGAGAGAACCGAACAGGAGCAATGGGGGCAAAGGGAGCAGGACGAACGAGCGCGAATGCCTTTCCAAGCATCGATCGCGCAGTCACTACCCTATACAACAGCGGCGTCAGAGTTTCTGTACGGATTCTCGAGCGTCTTAGCCGCCATCAAGGCGGGCCGACGGAAATTATACAAGCTATACCTCCACAATCGGGGCTTGAGCCATGCTGGGAAAGACGCTGTTGTCGCGCGAGCCAAGGCTGCACGAGTCAATATACAGGAAGTTGGAGATGAGTATTTGAGAGCTATGGACAAGACCAGCAGTGGAAGACCGCATAATGTTAGTATACGCTACCCGTTGTGTGCCCATGCTGACAGCTCAGGGCTTCATCCTAGAAGCGTCCCCTCTTCCGGTGCCGCCTATAATTGAGTTACGATCCTCCTCCGTGCCACACGCAACTTTCGAGGTCAGCCTCGACGCGCAGACCAGGGAGGAGGCCCAAGTGAATGGTACACAGGAAGAGTACACATACACTTCAGCAGGCTGGAGGCACCCGCTGGTGCTCTGCGTTGATGGAGTCCTTGACGAGGGAAATCTAGGAGCAATCGCCCGCTCTGCCTATTTCCTCGGCGTGGACGCCATCGTCACACCCACCAGACAAAGCGCGCCGTGGAGCCATATCACGCTGAAGGCGTCAGCTGGTGCAGCAGAAGCCATACCTATTTTCAAAACAAACCAGTCGTCCGAATTTCTCGGCAGAAGCGCGCGAAAAGGATGGAGGATATACGCCAGCGATGCCATCCCTCCAGCGGAACAGCCGGCTCTGTCCGCCGGCTCGTCTTCGAACCAGCAGCCTCTAGCCAATTTCGCTAGTAGTATCATATACACCTATGCTCGGAGCGCGAAACGTCTTCCCACGGACCACTGTCCTGTGGATAATCATCCGACCATCCTCATGATGGGCGCCGAAGGAAGTGGACTCCGGACCAGTCTGCTCAACCAAGCGCACTACAAAGTCGGTATTCGACACGGGCGAGACGTTGACGAGGTGGGCGTCGACAGTTTGAACGTAAGCGTCGCGGCATCCCTGCTCTGCTACCAAATGCTCCAGAAGCCGAAGCCAGTGCGAAGAAGTGGAGACTTCCTCTTCTGAGAAAGACGGCCATTCTGTATATATGTACCATATGTATTTTATCTGTGAAGACCGCTCGGGTGGGATAGCATAGAGCCACGGCGTACATGCGATGTACGGTAGCCACGGTTAGGCTCCTCATCCAGCCTTACCACGTCCGTTCTTGTCAGCTGTCGTGGCAGTCCTTGCATTGGCATTCGTCTTTCCCATGCTAGGCGAACACTCCCACGCCAGCTGCCTGTACAGTCCACGGGTAACCGGCGTCCGAACACGTGGGGTAGGACTGAAATGCCCCATCAATTGTACCATGGCATTTGTCTTGCCGCTAGGGAATCAAGATGCCAATTGATATCTGTACGCGTAACCATGTTTTCTTTTTCAGGCATCGTGTTGAGCCGCGTCAAGCTGTGCGCGGTACATCAGCCATGTATCGCCGGCGGTGAGACGGCGTGCAGCACAAGGAACAAGGCGAGCCCGGTCACTGCTGCAGGTGGTGCATGTCAGCTGGCTCGCGGGGTACGTCCTCCATTCTCGTCTAATATGCTGCAGCACTGCAGCCATGCAGTTGTCGCTGCTACTGTGGTTGGACAACGAAAACGTTGGCCGAAAGATAGATTAGCTGCGCTATGACTTGCATGGATACGAGGCTGGCCACTGATAACGACCCCTGCTATGTACAGTATTCGCGCTGGCGAGGCTTTTAGGAGGACTTTGCAGAGTCCAGGGTGGATTAGAAGTGCATCGTGGTACTCTACCCGGTCCCTCCGCACTCTTGAGATCTACGTTGCCTCGGGATGTGCAACAGTGTGCGGCATTTTTAGCTGCTCCGCTCTCTTCCAGCTCGTGTTGGCAAGGCTGGTCGTGGTAGATGCTGGACATGAGCGTGTATCGGAGCAGAGCGCTTAGAGAATGGTACGCTTGACCAACACAGCGAAGTAAGAACTGCACATGATGTAGCTCTGCGGCGAGCCTGCCATGCCTTCATGTTCCCTGAGTATCGCGGTAAGCTCTCCAGGACAGCACGAAGAGGGAAGGCGAATATCGCGGACGCGGCACGCGCTATCAATAATGTTGTAGTAGTGCGCCTTGGAGCGGTGAATAGAGTGCGCCGGGGTCCGCGCTACCCATGCCAAGCGCGGTTGATCGCTTGCCGTCTTTTTGCTCGTCATTGCGCATCACTGCCTTGTCGAGCAGACGTGCGAGCGCAAGGTGCGGCACACGGTCCCACCAGGCCTCCACGCCTGTGCCAGCCCTCGAGCTTTTCTCCCTACCATCGCGAAAGGCCATGCTGCTATCTCATCTCCAGCCCAGATAGCACCCTTCCCACAGATACCGTCCGCGCGGCCTTCCTCGTTCCCAGCAAGACACGCTTCCGACGCCCTACCCTACCCTACCCTACCCTACCCTACCCTTCCCGCTAGCCACGCCCGTCCTGCGAGCGTCTCAATAAAGGCATTCCCACTTCGCGGGCGTGTCAATAGCGGCTTCAGTTACCATGACGCGGAGAATAGTATACGGCTGCGGCCTCTTGCTTACCATTGCCTGTGAGTTTGGCACAATCCTCCAGATGGCGGCAATGGCTGAGACGCGCAGGCACGGCAATGACTATTGCGAGCATTGTAATGCCGCGATGGGTCAGCTTCAGTTCCGTACGTCCACTATCTCTGTCAACAACCTCTCATCCAGGACTTGCTAATCGCCCGCCAGAATGATGAGCGCAAGTTCTCCATGGGCCTCCACAGGCGCTGCTCGAGCGTCACCGGTGCCTGCCACCCCTTCCCGCAAGCGTCGGACTGCTCCAAGGACAAATATTTCTGCAGCATGTGGAGGACGGTCGGCTTCCTAATCTCGTTCGACGTTGTAATCGAGCTTTGCACCCTGGTCGCCTTCTGTGTGATAATCGCTGGTGGCGTACAGAGACGTACAGCAGGGTATATGGTTCTCTGCGCACTACTACTCTTCGGTGGCATCGTACAGTGTGCAGGTATGGCCATTGTGGTAAGTCCATGTCAACTTTCTCGCCTCCGCGCCTCCGCACCTCCGCACCTCCGCATTGCGCAATCCATCGAGCTCGGGCCATGGACATGGGGCAGTTTCGTGAACCACTACAGCTGACACGTACAGGCCTTCCTCTACGACCACCACGAGCGCTTCTTCGAAGGCTGGTACCTTGACGCCTCATGGTCGCTGTGCACCGCTTCCTGGAGCATTCTTGTCCTGACGAGCCTCGGAATCGCAGCTTCGGCATTCTACCTCCCTGCAGAGGGCGACTACGAGCTGGTCCCTGACCGTCAGGAAACCGTGCAAGACGAGCAGTAGGCGCGCCCGATGTCCGAAATACACGTGGATTCCGTTTAATGTCGAGCAGATTACTCTCGCGTATAGACCTCTGGAACGATGGATATCGCCGCGACGAAGGATACCAACAGGAACGCGACTGGTAGCGAAAGAGACGAGACGATGAGACACGGCTGTACAAGATGGCAGAGGGATGAGGAAGGACGATCGCATAATATCCCTGGCGTCGCATCTGAGGTTACAATTTGTTTCTGGACTTTTTTTGCTAATGGCACGGGGTTCTATTTCCCCAATCACACCGCCTTTGTTTTACCGTTAAATTTTCTTGTGGTTTACAGTTTCTTGCTATTCCTATTGATACCCCTCTACTTATCCTGGTGGCTGGGCTTCTGTGCTTTGTTATTCTTAATCATTTAGCGTTTATATCTAGCGGTTTCTATGTCGCTGCATCAATGCACGTCTTCTCCTCTCCTTCCGCGGTACTCCTGAATCCTTGTCCTGTTGACGACGATCACCATCACCAAATTCAGGCGACGCACCCGCGAGACTCTGGTTTTTCGGACTGCATCGCACCAGATTCAGGCAATATGTCAAACATTTGCCTACTACGATGCCGAAATCCTAGATGCGTACGTAGAGAATCCAGCGCACGAGAGAATGCTGAGACGTGCAGTCTGCTCGAACGATTGAAAAGCGATACTGCAACCGCCATATTCGACCCAAGCGCGCCCGGTAAGGCTATAATACTCCGGAATTCTCCAGACGACAACCCACCTAGGAATATGATGTGAACCTAGGAGGCGTCACCCTTCAGAACGCTGCACGAGGTAACCTTGGAACGCGGTGATCGTCTAACTTACTAAATCCGGCAAGGCGCAGTATAACTTTCACTCCTTGGCGCATTCGTGTGGTCCGTGCCATCGACTGCCATTGCAGCACGTGTTCGGCACTCCACTTGCACCATAGCATCTCCTCACCATCTCCCCGCCTCTGCAGCCGCTAACTTTGACTGCCAAAGTCAACCTTGGTTGGACATCGCAGCTCTCCTTGCATGCTTGCTCTCTACTTCCGAGCTACGCGCCTCTCGGGTCAATTAATATCAACAATCAACTTCGGGATCAGCTATAGGTAAACATTGCCATACATTTACTTCTCTTATCAGTAGGGCGAGCTAATGCGCATATAACGACAGGACCCAACATGTGCATGTATTGGATCTACCAGTCCTTTCGCGCGCTACCAACCATCGGCATACGACAGTTCTTAGGAGCAGCGGAAGCGCCTAGTGGGCCCGATGCTCCCCTTCCGTCTTCGGCAGCGGACGATGAGCCCGATAGCGATACACAATTCTTCTTTCGACCTTCGGACAAGGACATTGGAGCAACTCACTTCCCACAACTTGCCCTCGGAACATCTCCCCTTTTCCCTAGCGGCGAATGTGACCCCAAGGATACCGAATATGAGAGCCAGTCGGATGGCAAAGCCCCTACCGATATTCTTTCCATCGAGGCTACTCACTTCCCCCAAGCCAACTTCGGCGACCTCTTCCGTGTCATTGACGCTCAAGATGCCGATGAGGTGCTCGAAGATGACAGCACCTCAGATGAAGGGGTCTCTGATAATGTCTTCTCCCCAGATGGATCTTCGAAATGCACCTCCCGCAGCCCTTCGCCTGAGCCGCAAAGCATCGATAAGACTACAGCTGACGATAGTATCACCCACCGTGCTATTCCCCGGGATGATACCCAGTCACGCGATTGTACGGATGTGGAGCTAGTCGACTCGCTCTCAGACAAGGACCGCAACGATGAGAGCCCAAGCAGCGAGGATGCAGATCTCATTAGCACCCGCCTGCCATTCGACCCTTCCCGCAACTGCAAAGATTTCTGGGCCGCGCTCACGGAAGAGGACAAGAAGTTCTACGGCGACCACCTCCTTGAGGCGCACCAGAACCTCGAAGAGATTAAACAACGACAGGTCCAGTACAGTACGGATTGGAAGCGGCTGTTCGACACATTTTGGGTACACCTGCAGATTGCGTCTTTTGGGCTGAACGCATATATGCTGCATGTCCAGCGTCTACCGAAAGCGGACGTCCAGATTACCTTTGGGTTCAAGCACGGCGCCGAGCTATACGGTATCCTCCACGACAACGATAAGCAAGAGCAATGGGTGTCATTCTTCGAGAACAAGATCACGGTTCTTCTCGATCGAAACGTCCCAGGCATTGAAGAGCGCATCTTCCAGCTCGGCCGTGGCCTATTCTTGGAGTCTGTGTTTCGCACCTACAACCCAGGAAAGCCAAACGCGGAAAGCCATAAAGTTCGCGATGAGGGAATCGCTAAGCTCACTGAGGTCTTCCATGACCACGACGCGGCGACGAACTGCGTTCTCTTACACGAAGCGCGGGAACGCAAGAAGCAGCTTGACAAGAAGCTCGCCCTCATCAAGGAAGAGATACAGGCTGGCATCGATTTCGAACGCTGTCGACATGGCGCTGGCCACGTCAACGGCCTCATCCCTGGCGAAGTTCGCGTCATGGTGGCGGCAGAGTTGGAGTCCCAAGAGTCTTCAAAACTTGTCGAGCCGAATTTGGCTAAACCCCTTCGCGCAGGTATCTTCTATTTGGAAGATGCCTATCTAGACGTTAATGACTATAATGCGCTTGCCGAGCCCATCGACGACTACTTGGCGCGGATAAAGGGCACCAGTGACGAGGCTGCTCAGCTGTCTAAGCTGCACTTCGTCGACGATGTTCCTGAGGCCATCGAAGACCGCTTCGACGAGATAGCCGACCCAGGCATGGACGACCCACGAGACGAGTTGGCATACGACATCTGGAAGATCTACAACAAGTTCCTGGGAGAAGGCTTCAACGCATCGCGCAAGCAAGACCGCCTGCACTTCATGGACTGGCTTCTCCCTGCACGTCCGCCAGCACCGCCAAATCCCGCCCCCAAAGTCCCTAACTACGTCCTCGTGTGGCTTCCGGAATATAGGAAGAACCACCGCATTGAAGTCGACCCGAAGGAATATGTCGAGCGCCCGCGCCCGCATGAAATTAAGCTGTATGACTCGGGTCTCTCATGGGAAGAGGTCTACAATGTGGTCTTCGAGTGGGTCGCAGAGCAGAAGGCCGAAAGCGATTTTCGAAGGCGTCAGGAGGAGGAGCAGAAGAAGGCGCAGCGAGATGCGGACTGCCATCAGGAGGATGTTGGAGACGGGAGCGATGAAGAGGACGATGACATGAACGACGAAGAGGACGATGACATGAACGACGAAGAGGACGATGGCACGAGCGACGAAGAGGACGACGTAACGAGTGAGGAAGAAGAAGACGATGATATGAGTGAGGAGGAAGAGGACGATGACACGGACGAGGAGGGAGAGGAGAATAAGAGCCGCGAAGCAGAAGATCTCGCAGGCGAAGGCGCCGACGACGAAGATCCAAGTTCATCACAACCCTTTGATGATCACGAGGCCATCAATGAAGCTAAGGATGAAGGTGACGTCGACCAGAGCCAAGATGTATCTGCGAACACGGGCGAGGATGTCGACGAACAAAACGAGGACCCCTCAGAGCTCTTCGCAGATAACGAGTGGGTCGACGAGGTTATGAATCATGATAAAGAGGCCAATGACGGCACCATCCACGGCACTAGCGACGAAGAGGGCAGTATTGACGAGGAAGTCAAGGATGCCACGTCAAACCTTCGATCAAACGAGGAGGTCGAGGAGGGAGATAGCCTGCAAAAGAGTGGAGGTACCGCCGGCCTCGCCAATGGAGATGACGGCGATGACGACGACTTCGAAGGACCTATGTATGGTCCCATAAGCGCATGGGATGACGAAGGCGAGCTATAAGGCCTACAGAGGCTCGCTCTGAGGTTAGAATATAAGGAAAGGATAGAGAATTCGGTTCCGATCATGACTGTTTTAGCAAATGCGAATATTCCTCATACTTTGTTTCATGGTCGCGTTCAATTTGCTGTTGCTTATGGGTCTGACTTCCTTCTTCATCTGGCGAGGGGGAGAATTGAAGGATGCATCATCGTAGGTAGACTTTCCATTGATTGACAGGAGGGAAGGCATTGTTTACGCTCGTACCACAGCTTGATTTGTGCCGGAACAATGTCGAGTATTGCACTCATGTAGAGGTCCAGTCAAGATAGCCCACTTCGGCTACTCTGTATGCAGCTACATATTATTGAAAGATGCCAAGACATTACACGTGAGCCGCCTTTCACTGCCCCTTTGCTTATATAATCCGCTAGCGTCTGAGCAGGTCTGGCGCTACATCAAGCTTCCACAATCCTCTCGCTCCATCGCCATAAGTGAACGCAAACACCGACACACCTACATAAAGCGATCGCCGCTTTCAGTAACTGTCACCATAGCGCTTGCGGACCCCACGCAACCCAGCAACTCTTGCTACGTACGATATATCGATTCTTCCTCTCTTCTACTAAACCGCAGGCCCACGATCTCAGCCTTCGCCGAGAGCTGAGCTACCCCTCGCAAGCCCGCAAGCAAGTTGCATCTCTGGTGAGCTCATTTCACGCCTCTAAGGCTGCAGTTGGTACTTTTTTTCATTCACTCTTGGGCTATTGCGCGCCGCACCGCTTAGTCGGGGCCGCGGTCGCGTCTTGCCTCTATTCACTTTTCACCACACCTGCCCCGCCCCATCTCCTATATAGCGTCCTTCCTCTCCCTCGCGTTGTATTTCCCCACACCACACACAACCCCACCACCGTCCAGAGCAACTCGACTCACAGTTTCTTCAGAACTTTCTCGACATACTCCACTCTCCTGTACACTTCAGAACATTCTGAGTGTATTCAGTCGTCATGGCAGGAAAGCTATCGTCACCAAACTTTCGGCCGCTGAAGCCCAAGAGCCGACTGAACAAGAACCCGCCATCGGCGCGCGATCATGAGTTGAACATCGAATACCTGGTACAGCAACTCGAGGCTTTCCTCAGCAAGCTCCCGACCGACAGCGACGTCATCGACTTCATTCTGTCACTGAACGACGTAGGGGACTACAATGAGGGGCTGAAAGCGGGCTACCTTTCGTTCGCCAAGATGATCGACGATTTCGCTAATTCCAAGGGTGATGCCTTCTACTTTGCCAAAATCAAGGGCTGGAAGGACAATCTCGATACCTGGAAAGAAGATCCCAAGGCTGGTGAAGAATGCCTCGTAGCCTGGCTCTGTGATAATTTTCATGATCAATTCCCGGTCTCTGTCGATGGGCCCCAGAGTGCAGCTAGTAGCTCTGCGGCTTCGGACTCTTCGGACGATTCGTCACTCTCGATGATGTCGACTGGTTCTACTTCTGCAGCGGATACTCACGTCAATGCTGCAGTGGAGGAACCCTCGACTCCGTCGCCCTCAAATGACTCTTGGCTCACAGTAGACGCCATAGTCCAGGCCTTTGAAGAGGACGAATCGGCTCCTCCAACTCAGCAATTATCCCGGCTAGAATCACGCCCTGAGAATGTAGGACCGGCCTACCTCTCAGCAATCTCAGACGGTGATAACGCAGACAACACACGCACCGCCATTTCTGGTTGTGAGCAGGCTGCCCCTTTATCTGTGTCAGCTCCCACTATGCCTGCTCAACCTGTTGAGGCTACGCCGGCAATCCCTATGCATCTCGTTAACTGGGCGGTTGGTATGTTGGAGCCAGGAATCGAGAAGCTGAACGAGTTGATACTCGCTGGAGGACCACCCTACATGCCATGGGCCATCAAACCCACAATGTTTAGGACACGGGCCCTTCGATTCGTAGAGTTCATTCGCCGGAAAGTACAGGAGCCAGCCAACCGCGAGAAAGCCCGTGATTATGGGGAGGATGAGATAGGATGGTTCCGGAAACGCGTTCCCGAATACGCCAACGAGTTCAAGCTTTGGGTAGATAACGAGACACTCTGGGTGTGGTGCCGCTTTCTCCATAGCGCCGACAAAGCCGTCTTCAAGGCAATTCCCACGGAGTACATGTCGACTTCAGACGAACAGAATATCCTCGGCCGAAATTTGCGGATCATACAATGTGCCAACGAACCTTGGATGTCTCCCGAAGCTGCTCGGCGAACATTGGCCCAGGATCGACTACGAAAAGCCTTCGACGGAATGAGTTACAAGTTTCTGCCAATGGAACAACTAGTTTACGGCCAGGGTCTCTGCTACAAGCAGTGGCTTCCGTCCCCGAACGACCTCAAGAAATTCTTGGAAGAGCAGGTCCACGAGGAGGCACAAGACTCTCCTACGCGTTATTGGCACCTCGTCGACCAGTACCAGAAGCAGATCGAGCAGTGGGCCAAGAATGATAACTTCACTGCGTGGGCTGATTTCTTGCATCAGAAGCTGCCCGATCAGTTCCCAGCACCACCGCGCAACGGGGATCTGTCAGACGATGAAGATGAGACGGACGAGACAGATAAGGCGATGGACTTTGGCGACGGCGGCTCTGACATTGAGCCTTCTGTGCACCAGCCTGCTGATGTCATCGGTACGACCGAGGCGGGCGACGCGATGGATCTCAGCGAGGGCTCGAACGGCAACGCCAATGGTAACAACTTCTTTGACTGGTCAAACGCTACAGCTGGCAACTCCTTCAGCCCTTCGATGCCGAAGGCACCGAGTGGTAATTTGGGCGCTCCAAATCCCTCTTTTGCTGGCGTTGACCAGACTACGGCATCGCCTTTCGATGGATCAAGCACTCTGACCGCAGGTGCTGCTCAGTCTGGGTCCTCATTCGTCCCGTTATCTACCAGCACCAATGCACATGCCACTGAGCCAGATAGCATCGCAGCGAGTACCGCAGATCCGCTTGCGTTCTTCTCTGGCTTCAAGATTCCGGATGCAGCCTTTCAGCCAGTCGAGGATCCAGGATTCAGCTCCACGCGGCTCGACAAGCAGCGTAAGAAGCTTGCCTCTTCAGCAGAGCGATCAGTGGCCGCAGCGGGCACTGAAGCACCTCAGGCCGGGCCTGCAGCTCAGCAGCAGCCAGCGCTCGTGCCATCCTCTACTGCTGACCAAGAGATGAAGGACGCCGAGCCCTTAGTTGAAGTGAGCGGCGCAAATGGTATTCCTGCTACCATTTCGGTGCAGAACCAGCCGGCTCAGCCTAGTGGTTTCTCGGCCTTCTCAAGCTCCGGACTCTTCGCGAAACTTGGCGGTGGTGGTGACCTATCCAAACTTACTGCTCCGGAGCAGCCGTCGTTCAGCTTCAACGCTGCAAATACCTCTGAGGCTCCGAAAGCTGCATTTGATCCTTCCCAGTTCAAGGATGTCGTCTCTTTTGCTCCGCAACCCTCGCCCTTCGGGACCGCATCAAATGTTGGCAATCCTTTTGGTGTGACACCACTCTTCGCTGGCCAGAGCACGTTCGCGCCTCTGTCGACTACGGCTGGATCCACTCCGACTCAGCGGGCGGTCATCAATGGTGATGATACCAGCACTCCTGCAAACGCTGAGGGTCAACAAGTTGCCGAACCCGGTCTACCTCCACAGGACGAGGAAATGAAGGATGCAGAACCATCGTCAGAGCGGAGCGGAGCCCAGCAGCTCCCTGCTTCCACGGTAGCGATAGATGCTCAGCAACACGACATTCAGGAGCTCATGCCTGCCTGGAGAGAGGAGACGCCAGCCAGTGAACAGAACGCACTGTGGCCCGAAGCCGGTTTGCCCTTACAGTTCGGTACAGGCAACACGCCTGGTGGCCTCTTCTTTGGACAAGCTTCCTCATTTTCCCAAATGCCAGCCGCTTCAGTCCCTATCGACATTCAGACTGAACAGTGGCCCATGGACCGCATCATGCCACAGCTGGATGAGAGTGCGCAGCAGCCGCAGCAGCTGGGCAATACTTCTGCAATGCCACACGACGAGTCCGAACTTGACCGGGCCCTCGAAGAGATCCTTGGGCGGCTTGATATCACATCAAACCCAGAAGCGCCTCTGGGTGAGCTTTCCACTCAGCCGGAGGAGGTTTCCACCGTGCTAGCCGCTAATTGGGATGGCTTGGAACCTCAGGATGCCTTCGGCGGAGAGATTACCATTACTGCTCCGGAAGGTAAAGAACCTGTCATCGAGCCTTCCGTCAACGCTCCTGTTGAGACCCCTTGGGCTGAGGGCGAATATGCGGAGCCTCAACAGCCGGCTCCCCCGCAGAACCTAGAGATTCCGGCTGTAGATTTGAACGATGCACTGCCGAAGGAGGAGATCGAAGTGGTTTCTCCGGAGAATTACGCCTCAGATGATGACCAGGAGTTAGAAGAAATATGCTCGCGTCAGATTTACGAGAACTCACCGCAAAACGGGGGTGCCAACGAGCCTCTGTCAGGAGAGTCGGACTCGTTGTTTGGCGACGAGGGTGGCAATTCAGATGCTATCAGCCCGGATGGACTTGAACTCGTGTGGGACGCCCCTCTACAGGCGTCTGAGAACCCTGTTGTCGACATGTACGAAGCACCGCTCAAAGAGCCAGCCCACCAATCTTTGACGGATGATCAGGACCCCATTAACGGCGACAATGGCGACAACCCAGATGATGTGCCGCCGCATGAGAATCAGACTCTCAATCTCTCGTTGGATAATGAGGATGTGGTTCATGGAGATAACGATCCCGCCTTGAAGTTGAGCGAGTCCAGCAATTCTCCTGGTGCCCCGCCTGCGGCAGCGCCCGAACAAGACGAGCTTTGCCAGGACGCTCATGCAAGCACGCCTGAGGTTCCGGGCGTGGATCTGAACGCGTCGCTGCTCGACGAGGCCGCAAACGTACCTTTGCCAGAAGACATTGGCTCCATTTATGGTGGTGACGGCGCCGACGCCGGAGGTATGCAGACGGAGGAGAGCCACGGCCATCCTATTCCCGACGGGGTTGAGGCTCAGCAGAATATGACTGTCGCTGAATCCAGCAATGCCAGCGATCTTTCTACTCCCCCGCCACCAACAGAGCCGGAGCAGTCTAAGCCAAACCAGGAGGAGGAAGGCCGAAATCCGCTAGATGGAGAAGACGGATCAGGCCTCCAGGATGTCTATAGCGACCTAAACTCCGGTCAGTCGGAAACTGGAAATGAAGACGTGGGTTCCGGCCTTGTGGATACGAAGTCGGAGAATCCCCCGATGGTAACTCAGGGAGTTGAGGGTGAAAAGCAGGAGGCCGGCGCCATAGAGCCGAAATTGGCAAACTCTGTCGATCCCGACACGGCTCCAGCACAGGCTCCCGCCCCAGTACCGGCTCCAACCCCAGCCCCAGCGCCGGTCATCAGTTTCGATCAGGCGCAGCTCATCGCGGCGTTGAATGCTGTTCTCGGTCCAGTGACCACCCAGCTGGCCGATCTTACGTCTGGAATGAACACCATCATGACGGGCATGGGCGCCATGGATGCCAAACTGGACGACCTCTCAAGCGAGATCAGCCTGGTCAAGGAGCAGCAGCGTAACACTCAAGTCCCTGCGCTTCCCCAACCATCAGCCGATTCTGAGCGCTTGGCAAAGTTAGAAACCGAGCAGACGCGGCTGGCAGATGGCATGCAGGAGCTCAATGACCGGGTCCATGGGGTACAGACCCGCCTGGAATCTCTCGACGGGCTCGTCAAGGACAAGTTTGGGCATCCTCTCCCGTCCGTTGAGAAGATGCTAGATGAGCTTGTAATCAAGCCAGCCGAGGAGTCTAAACCTGCAGCTGGTATCGCTGGCATATCTACCTCAGGTGGCGATGTAGCGAAAACCAGGGTGGAAGAAGTTGTTAAGGACCCCGCTTCCGACAGCAAGCCTGTCGAGAATCATCCGGATGAGCCTGCTACTGAGGCTAAGGACTCCAAGGCGCTAATCGGTCCGCTAAAGAACACCACGGCCCAGAACACAGTCGAGCAGCCAGAAGCAGAGACCATGGTCGTCGTCCTTGCTGACGATAATAAGGGTACTGTTAAGACGACCCTCTCCTCCGGTCAAGTTGAACAACAGCCCACGAAGCGTGTCTCCGTCGACGTCTCCAAGCCGAAGCAAGTCAGCAACTGGTGGCGCGATCTCCATGTCGAGCTGGTCAAGCTCCGCAAGCCTTCAGAAACCACCGACTGCTTTGAAGTCTACCTCTTCGTCTGGGAGCGGCTGAAAGCGCTCGGCATGCCACAAGACAAGAACGTCCCCATGGGCGCGGCTTTGTGTGATCTGGTCTGGTTCGTAATGAACGTCAACTTGTATTACGATCCGCGGACGACTGTCCTGCCCAAGAATCTTCTTGACGTCCAGCAGAAGCTGTATGCCGAATGCCAGGCGGTTTTTGATGGCCCCGATTGGCAGGACATGGAGAAGGTGCTGCGCGTCTCACGCAAGATCGTCGCGCTGGACAAAGCATCTCAAGCTTATGCTGACATGCACCCCGGCCACACGAACAAGGACGCCGGTGCGACGCTTGAAGCCTATAAGGCTACCGACAAGCCATTCGACTATAAGCGGGTTCTCAAGGATATCGCATGGATCGACGACACGGAGCCAGGGCTTCGGGCCTCCGACACGCCTCGGCCCCAACTGTCCCACTTCAGTGCTCTCCACGACGCGCTGAGCACGGAGTTTCGTCGACATAGCATGACCGAGAACATGGTCGAGAAGGCGGTGCAGCAGATGAAGCATATCATCGTCTTCAAGTGCCAGCAAGACTGGGAAGCCGACTTCAAAGATCCCGACGCGATCCCGCGCGCAATGAAAGATGCTGCACAAGAGCATCTGGGTGAGTGCCTGGCTCTTCTCGATGGATTTGGCTGGCAGGACTACGAGAACCTATGCCGCGCCGCACAGAAGGCACAAACCATCATGGATGCTCAGACGGCGTATGTGGACGTGAAGTGCGACTTCTACAAGTCGGCGTACGGACTGCAAGCCCAGCAGAAGGCCGGGAAGCAGTACGCCGAGAATGTCATCAGCAAACTTGAGCCCTTGTACGAGTGCTATAAGGGGAATAAGCGGGAACGCGATTCCCTTGCGAAGTCGATTTCCCTACACAACAAGCCGGGCACTGATCTGTCGGAAGAGATCCAGTGCTGGGCGGAAGAATGCAATGCGGAGGGCGACGGGATACAGGGTCGAGCGAAATCGATGTTGGACACTGCCATGCAGCACCTGGAGTGGTACATCGATGTGTTCGACAAGCTGTTCCGGCAAGATCTTCAGGCCGACACGCGCACCGCGCTCGAGGACCTGGTGCGACTGCAGTACCCCGATTTTAAGAGCCGCGTCGAGAAAGCGTATAGCGCGTTCGACTTGCCGTTTAACCAGTTCCTTGGAAATGCAGATGATGTAAGTAATCCTGTGCACCGGATCAGCGAGAATCTATTTGCTAACCTATTCTAGATCATCAGCGGCAACGACCAGTTGTAGATAGTCTTCCCTCACCCCGTTATGGACATGCTCACATGTACGATGACCAGCCGGAATGCCTTTCCCGTCTTTCCTCAGCATTTGGCACTCAAAATTCTTGTCCTTTTACCTCATATCGAGAGCTCGACGCAAGCTCTCACCCCAAAGCTCGAGTTCCAAAAAGCACCGGATACAATCAGACCCGCATTGATCTCCGGCCCAAACCCAAAAGGCCAAGTCCGTCCGCCATCTCCATCTTCACAAGACTGTCCAGCCCGAATGAAACGAATAACTGCTCTACCGCCTGCAGCACCATCGGCCTAAACGTAGGAACCGATTAGGAACGGTAGAGCAGCCGACAAGCTACAACAAGCCCCAAGCAGCCGGGAAACACACCAAAGGACGATATGGAAAGCAGTGTGTAGAAGGATGGTGTCGAGGCGGGTTTTGTTGAAGACGAAAAAGGTTGGCGGCGGTATCGATTTAGTGGGCGGAGGGTGCATTGCGAATGGTGGCTTTCGCTACACAAAGGTACAAATAGCGATAGACATGCTTTTCTAAGAAATAGAATGTGCGACACTCAAATATCCGTTCTGCAACGCATATGGAATCGCGAAGTTGTGATGCGCACATGCAAAGCCGCAACAGCGTAGTCGGCTTCTGAAGGCGACGGGAAGGTTGTTCAGAGCTACCGGGTCGGAAAGCGCTATCGGGGTAGGAAGAATGCGCTGCCAGAGGACGATACGTTAGCTAAACAACGCGGCAAGAGAGTACAGGAAGGGCTTACCAGCAGCGAAGCCCAACACATGTGAGTGACGGTGCACACGTAGGTCTTTGAGACTTCCGGATGTTGAAGGTCGCGGAAGTCGAGATTACCAGACGTGAATACAAACCATGAGACCGCCGACCCACGAAAGCGAAATAGAAACAAAAGAGAGTCCAGCATTGATGAACATGCAAATCCGCTGTTTGGATATCTATGCTGAGTGAGACTCTTTTCCCGTCCTACCCTATATGTACCCAGTATCAAGCGCCATGCCTATATCCCACATACGAAAAAAGGACAAAAAAACAACTCCATGTAGATGCCAGCAGCCGCAGCGTCCTCGCCGACAGCCTAAGAGATGCCCTAATATGGAACATGAAACCAAAGATGCCAGAGTGAATGACGGCGAGGGCAACCACCTAGGCCACCCACGCTCTCCGTCTCTTCCCATCATCCTCTTTTCCCGCCTTCTCCTTCTGCTCTTTCTCCTTTCTCTCCCTCTCTCGCTCCTCCTCCTCCTTCTTCTTCGCCTCCTCAATCTTAGCCCGAAGCTCCGCTTCCTCCTTCAACCGCTCCTTTTCCGCATCATCCTGCCCCTCATGCAGCCATATGCCCTTGCTATCGCCAAACACTTCGGTGACCTCCTTGACTGTTCCGCAGACACCATCGACCTCACCCCACGGCAGCCATAGCGCTTCCTTCTCGGTCCAGACGCCACCGCGCCCGCCGCGCTGGTCCCAGAGCCGGTCGCCGCCGACGGCTGCGGTATGGTATCCTATTGGGGATTGCGGAGTGCGGAGATATTTGCGGAGGAGGGCGCGCTCGTAGCCGGAATACCAGAGCGAGGTCCAGGTTATGTTTGCGGAAGCGGCTTGGTGGGCGCGCGGGTCGGGAATGCGGGCGTCTTGTACGGTACGGGAGTTAGGCGGAGCCCTTCGGTTGTCGACGTGAAGGATGGCTGGAATGGCACCTGTGTAGGTATTTTGAACGAGCTCGAGCTCGCTCCATGGCGTGTCGCGGGGCTTGAGGTTGTCAAGATCCTTGTCGACCTCCAGCCTGTCGATGTATGCGGGTTTCTCGTTTGGGGAGGGGTTATGCTTGGATAGATCGGGCGTCCAGAAGGGCGGTTTTGCATTTTCCAGAGCGGTCGGGATTGAGAGCGCTGGTGTAGGCGTGTCCGCGTGGTGAAACTGGGATAGATCAGTGGAGTTGTCGTGAACAAGCGGCACCAATTCGTCTTCTGCGCAGTGCAAGAGAGGCTGAAAAAGCGTATGCGTGTAGTCGAGGCCGATGGAGAACTCGTATTGCTTGCCTTCCTGCAGCGTGACATGTGCGGTTAGATCCTCGTCTTCGGGCACGGGTTCCGCAGCGGATCCACCAAACCAGTCCAACCATTTCGAGGCTATCGGTTTCTTGCTCTTCTTACGGGCAATATCCCTCGCCAGTTGCTGCTCGCCGAAGATGGTAGCCATGACGGACTGCACGGTTGCAGACTGACTCTCCTTATCCTCAAACTTCTTGACAGCCGCCTCAAAGAGCATTCTCATATCCTTGGCAGGGCCCATGAGCATCGCAGAATCCAGGTATCTCGCCGGAGTCAGCTCAAGCACCTTTCCCGTCCGAGTCCCATAGATGTCATCCGGAAGCATCGACTGCGGCACGTATTTGCACGCGAGATCCTCTCCCTCACATGTCTTCTCCGCGCCAAACACGATCGTCTGGGTGTACTTCTCTCCATACTTCTCGGCCAATCGCTTATTCGCATCATCTAGCACGATTTGATATTGCCGAATGATAACCTCGCTCGGGAGCTGGAACCACGTATCGCGCCCATCTGTGATCAGCAGCACATCCTCGTCATTGACTAGTCTACCATTCGTGAGGTACGACAATATACTCTGCAACTTCTCCCCCTCCTTCTCCGCCTTGTTCGCATAGTCTTGGTAGAGGTTGATTATGGTAGGCGGCGGGTAGTTGAGCATCATGGCGGAGAGGGTGGTTTTGCAGAACTCGGGGGTGACGTCCTGGGAGGGCATGAGGAGGTGGAAGTTCGGTGTCGCTTTGTTCAGATGTGAGGGCACATTCTCTATCTCGCCGTTCTCGAGCTCGAGCGTTGTATTTGAGGGTTTCAGCGGCGATGATATTATCGAGGGGAGGTGCGGGAGGTATGGTCTCCATGACGGAAGGTGGTAATTCGACGAGAGGGCCTGGTAGCTTGACGACAGAGTCTATGGGTCTCTTGTTAGCGGTATTCGTAATGTCGAAGTCCATGGCATCTCCATATTCTCTCCGCGCGCATCGCGCGTCTAGGAAATGCCGTCCAAGGAGGTATACCCACCTCCGAATGCCTTGCGCCGGCCAGCCCCAAGAAAACCAGCGTGAAGACGGCCGTCGCAAGCAGCACTCTTCCTCTCCGACTCCTCGCCCACTGTATTGCCGCGTTTCCGAGCTCAGCCGGTGAGCGCCGTGGCGACATGGACATTGGCTCCATGGTGTCTCCGGCCATGACGGCGCTTGTTCGAGGGTCGCCTTACGCCCGCTTCGACGTATGCGGACCGCACCTCGATTGCGAAGTAGAAGTAGTAAAGCGCGCTACGAAGCTGTGTACGTATGCGTCGGCGGAAGCGACTCCGCGTCTATTTCACTCTGCGCGCGGGCTCCGGAAGTCGGTGTGGAAGTCGAAACGCAATGAAGGAGAGCATTCACGGCGGTAGCGCAGGAGGGAGGGAAGTTCAGCATGATGCGACGTCTCTTTCGGGCGCCTTACGTGCACTCTCCCGCTCAGCCCTCCAGGGCTCGTCTTGCGCCGTTTGTGGAAAACGAAACGGTCCCACAGGGCGGGCTGACAGCCAAAGAACGCGCGCCAGTCCCGAACAGCCAACCCCTGTCACTCAGCCGCTAAGCTGTTTTCGGGCCCGCGTACCAAAATAGTTCCGACCCCATCTTTGATGCGAACGCTCCTGTGATCTCGCTGTGATCTCGCTGTGATCTCGCCAAAACGCCGTGGGCCTGACATCTCGTGATGCATTAGTCTAACGATGCTTGGTCTGGCCCCACAGCACAGAATCACGGAAAAGGAACATGGCGCAATGCGAAAAGGAGGCACGTCCGTATAGGAGTTTATCGAACGGCGGGCGTCAAAGGCCGCCAACCTATTTTTCCTCCGACTATATATTATTATACACGCTATCCATGCAAGGGTATCTCGCTGCGCCAAAACGCCGACTATTCAACCAACTGCCCCTAGGCAGGAGGCCTAGGTCGGAAACAGGTACAGCTTGATCGTCTTGTTGCGGACCTCCTCGCACTCTCCCATAGCTCGAATGTGCATATCCTGTGCGACTTTCCATACCTCCATAATCTTCTCGTCCTCCTACAAACATTAGCTGCAGACATTCAGGACCCATTTTGCAGAGCCAAAGCACATACCTTCATCTTGTTCAAGTAACTGGCAAATCCCAGCTTCTTCGTGGTCTCGCCCCGATTGTGGATGAACCGCGCATCAAGATCCTCCAGCTCGGCATCACGTGCTGCGAAGTGCGCCGTCATAGCTTTACTGTACTCTTTGAAGTCACGGACATAGCCCTCCATTTGCGTGAAATAGGAGTTCGTGGACGCCTGATCGAGCTTGGCGGGCGGCTTGGGAGCTCCTGGGACAGTGGGGAACTTCAGTTTCTGGGCTGTATTGGGCTTCGTTGGGTGGGCGGTTGAGGCCTGCGACCGGAAAGGGAGATTGTCCTTGAGATCATTAAGACCTCCGAGCCCGCCGTTGGCGGCTGGTAGGAAAGGTTCCACGTTTGCCAGACCAGATAATCCGCCGAGACCTGGAGCAGGAGGTTCAGCACTAGTGGCCGATGGTGATGCAGTAGCATTGCCGTTTGCTGCTATACCTGCCCCATTGGTATCGGCCTTCTGGTGTTGAAATGACTTCGGTCCTGATTGATGTCTTGGAGGCGAAGGCTTGCTCTCCTCCATGGTCGGCGTGTTTGAGTCAATGTCCATAGCCTCGCCCCCACCGTTACTAGCATCCTCAGCGAATGCTTGGTATTTCCGGTTTGCCTTTGACTTGGTCGACTCTTTGGCGACTGTAGCACTTCCCTCAGGCACTAGGGAAGGTTTTCGAGCGGCATTGGGGCGCTTGCCGGTGGCAGACCCACGACGCGGGGAAGTCTCTTTAGTTTTCAGCGGATACGCCCAGCTTGGTTCCCTGAAGGTTTCAGCCCAAGCTTCCGGAGCAAACTTTGACGTATGAGGCGCAGGGGCAGCTCCCCTCGGGAAAGCAGTCTGGGCATTCGGCGGAGGCCCAGGAGGTGGTGGAGGCGGTGGCACGTGCGATGATTGCGCTTGCCCGAAGGAAGATGTTGGAGGCGGTACGGACTGACCGGAGAACGGATTCCTCTCCGCGGTGGTTCGCTGCGAAGTTCTACCCCTAGTAGGTGACGTCCGGCCTTTGCTAGATGTCCCTTTCTGCATATTAGGCGCAAAGTAATCTGGTTTTCCCTCAAATTTACCATGCCAGTCTGAAGGTGAGAACTTCATATTGATGCTCTCTTCGCTTCTGCTCTTGAATGTGTTCGGTGGGTTCGGCGATGTTCGGCTAGGGGGGCTATGCTTCTGCGGTGTCCCAAACACTCTCTGTCCCCAGGACTGCTTCTGTTCCGGCGATTCTTTCTTCGGAGGCGGGCCGCGATGCTTGGTCCCTGAGCGGAAGACCTCTGATTCGGACTCCTCGTCACTTGAGCTAGAGTACATATTTGGGAAGCGTTGCTTTGCTGTGTGTCCGCCGTACGAGTTTCGCTGGGGCCGACGACCAGAGTCTGAATAGAAACCTTGGTCCGCAGAAGAGCCGGGTCGATGCGGGTGCGTGGGAGAATTACGAACGCTCGCGGACTTCCCAAGGCCATCTCCGAACATGGATGTCCGCTCACCAGGCACAGTGGAGTAGTACGGGGTGCGCATACGATTTGCCTCTGCGTACGGGACTTCATCGGCGGTTGTGTGTGGTTTGACGTTTTTCAGCGGCTCTTCGGGCACGGGTGGCGAGGGACCCGGTCGTTCGTAGTTTGATCGGTAAGAAGAGCGTGCCTGACCTTCATCGCCGCCTGGAGTTGCAGGGTCAAATCCCGTCTTCGACGACGGCACCCTCGTGCTCTTGCTGCGTCCAAAAGGGACCCCATTGGGGTTACTCGGATTGTATGATCGAGGTTCCTCCGCCCGGGGCTGCTTCATCTTCTGCCATGCTGTGAACACGTTCGCCCGAGCCTCTGCATCCTTTTGTCTCGAGTCTGGTCGCTGTGCCGTTGGCGGTGCCCTGAAGTTCTTGCTTGTGAACCGGTCTGCACCGTTCGCAAAGGTCGGGTGGTGCTGCGGCGGAGGGGGACGCTGCGGGGAGGGCTTCGGGGGAGGAGCACGATAGTAGGAGCCGCTGGGCGTAGTCGTGTACGCACTCCTGCTGGGCGGTGGTGGGCGAGTCCGGGGAGTATTGGGATTATAGGGCGGAATATTGAGGTTTCGGAACTTCTTGCGTTCGGCGTCGTACTTTGCTCGCTGGACGGGGTCGGTCAAGACCTCGTGGGCAGCCTGTATCTGCTGGAACTTTGCAACGAACTCTGCCTCGCGGCCCGGATTGCGATCTGGATGCCATTTCAACGCGAGCTGCCGGAATGCCTGCGGTCCGCATTAGCGAAGCCCTTGAATCGACCAAGGGCCTTGGGGACTGGCTTTCCGGAGCCAACCCGCTGTCTACCCCGTCGCCCGTACCTTGCGAATCTCGTTCTCGTCCGCATGTGCAGAAACCCCCAGCTCCGCATAGTAATTACTCGCGGCGTCCGCCTTGACCATCGCGATGGTTGCAGCGCAAACGCGGTTGAAGAGGTGCGCGAGCCTTGAGCGAGGTGGCTGCTAGATGTTGACACCAGCCGTGTGCACTAGCGCAGGCAGTTGCCCTTCACTGCCCGGGTGTTTCGCTCGTCGCTCGCGAGGCGGTGCGTTGAACCGTTCAGATGATGAACAACCGTGCGCGTGCAGCTGTTTCTCCGACTCGCATAATGTCTGTCCTGCCGTCGTCGTGAGTACGCGTACAAGAGCGCAGCCGGAAGTGATCCAAGGCAGTAGTGGTCGAAGGGCGTCAGGAGCAGCATCGGCGCACGGCGTAAGAGGTTGCAAAAGCAAGTGAGCTGTACGCCGAATTCGATTGGAGAGGCGGCGGTAAGCAGCTGCAGCTCTTGGTGGTCTGGTGGTTTCGTTGTCGTGGACACCGAGTTCGGCGGGCCCCGCTGGTGCCGCTGCCACCTCCGCGACCGCGCACCCTGCCCAATTCAGCCCTCAGGCAGATCCTGGCGAGGTCCCTGAGGGACGCGCTGGTGCCTTTCGAAGCTCTGCCCAAGGCTGCTGAAGAGCATCTTTGCGATTCTGCCTTGGGTTCGTCATCAGCGTCACGCTGCTTGCAAAACAAACTGACATCATGCAGCACAACCGGTGAGTGCTGCCAACATCGCTGCCGATAGAGCATGGATTAGGGAAGCCTGCTGCCGAGCACGTGAGAGCGGTCTACCCGTGGACGACTTGTCGCGAAGCAGCCTTGGAATCGCCCTGGGCACTGCATACAGCGAGCGTCACGGCGCAACTTGGATGAGGGCCATCGAAGCCATGAAATCCAGTGGAATTCAGTTTGATGGTCTCGACGAGCCATTATGTGACCAGACCGAGAAACTATATAGCCTTGAACAGCTTTTTCCATTCACGCCATTCCATCCGCTCGAAGAGTCTGACCACGCGGTCCACCAGGCACGCAACACACTCAACGCATCTAGCGGTAGCGCCAGAGGGAGAGGGTGTTGTGTCTCTTCCACGTCTTCCTCCTGCCGGCAGTCGTCTTGTTGAAGCCGTGTCCTTTGCCCAAGCCACGGCTCTTCTTGCCGGTCGCGGTGAGACCACGAGCCTCGCGGTGCTTGTGGACGGGCTTGACGATCCAGTTGATGCGGGGGTCGCGGCGGATGGCCTTGTGCTGGGGATCGACGAGGATGACTTCGTAGTACTTGTAGGTTGAGTCCTGGTTGATCCAGTACGAGTTGAGGACGCGGAGATTGGCGCAGCGCCGGCCGACACGCTCCTCGGCAGTCGACTTGAGCGAGCGCTGGTACTTGAGCTGGTTCACACCCTGGTTCGTAGGCTTGCCTGTAAGATGTTAGAAACTCATCGCCGAGGCACATTGCTCGCCCTGCATACCATAGGTAGCACCCCTAAGCACGAATTGTTAGCACTCTTCCCATCCCGCTGCCTCGAGGCAAGCTAGTGTACGTACTTCGGCACAGGCCTCTTGCGACCTCCACGGCGGACACGGACGCGGTAGATAACATAGCCCTGCTTGGCCTTGTATCCGAGACGACGAGCCTTGTCAGGGCGCGACGGGCGGCTGGCACGGTGGATGACGTTGAGTTGGCGAAGCTATTGATGCACTCTCAGCTATGTTCAACGAGTGACATCAAATTGGGGTAGAAGGCCCAGAAGTATAGTTCGTACCTCCCAGCACTGTCAAATGGTCAGCAAGTTCCTGTAATCGCAATTGCGAGAGTACCTACGCGCACGCGCATCAAGAAGCGCATCATATCAGACTGCTTCTTCTTCTGAAGCTCCTCGACATCTGCTACATATTAACGTTGATCGAACAGGCGCAAATATCGAACGGCTTACACTTGAGGGCACCCATCTGTGGCGATGTCAGTAGTTGTTCGGTCGGGGAAGTTTCGAGCGGTATAGTACCTTGGCTGGTCGTTGGGTTGTCGGTTCGGTTCGATGTTGGTGTTGAAGCTGCCCGCACGAATTTAGGTTGTGTGGGCTGACTAACCAAAACTCTTGGCACCGCCAGGTCTTGAGCAAGCGAGGGCTTCAGAGTATCGCCGTCTCAATCGGAGGCTCGATGAGCCGGCCATCCCATTGCTCTAAACGCGCCATTCAAGGCTTATGTATTTCGAACTTGAGGCATACGTGTATATACCTAGGTATCTCCTTTGCAGTGCGCAGCCAACGTTCCTCCTATGAACCCGTCTCATCCTTCGGAATGCCCTTCACCATCCTCTTAACACCCCTCTCCGCATATCGTAAGCTCTTCAGAAGCTCATAGTTGAGCTCTGCGTGGTTCTTGTCTTCTGCTTCCTCCATGTCTCCATCCTCACCTTCTCCGTCCTCGGCGCCTAGTACCTGCTTCACATTCCTGAGCGCAGTCCTATGTCCAAGCTTTAAAAGCCTCTCTGTCTCCTCCATATCGCGTGTCCACGTTTCGGTAATTGGATTCTTGTCCTCTCCCGCCATTTCAGCGATCATCGTCTCGAATGTGTTGTACTCCACGAGCAGGCTCTGACAGGCTGTGTTGACTCTTCCGGCAGAGTTGAAGAGAACGTTGTTTGCGATCGCCGTGCGAGGAAATGTGGCGACGTCGTCTCTAGTGCCTTGGTTGGGCGTCTGCAGCGCTTCGAAGATGATGCAGGCAAGCTCATTGCGGCGACGGCTGTTCTCTTTCTCCCTGCCGCCCGGAATGGTTTATTAGCTTGTTTCTCCCAATTGTTGCTGGACCGGGTTGCTCACGCCTGGTGCAGTCGCTGCTGCAGTAATGTCTTCAACTCCCTCTGATCAACCGCGACCTTGGTGTGAAACTGCTTGATCTCCTTGTCGTCTCCCCTGGGTTTCTTAAGTAGCGGTCGAAGGGCAAGCATCTGTCTAATCTCGAGTCAGCCGTTTCTCTCCCTGGCTCCAA
Organism: Trematosphaeria pertusa; assembly: GCF_010094035.1. NCBI lineage: Eukaryota > Fungi > Ascomycota > Dothideomycetes > Pleosporales > Trematosphaeriaceae > Trematosphaeria > Trematosphaeria pertusa. The sequence continues at coordinate 52,494 of NW_022987219.1, read as the reverse complement.
TACCGCCGGCACGTACTGGCTCTCTGTATTCGCGTCCTCGTCTAAACCACGCTTTTGGGCACGACCTCCCTTCATGGTGACTTCTCGAGTGTTCTGCGCCAATTGATCTCGCTTGTGCGCCATGCTGTGGATGTGAGGGTGAGGTGCGGGAGGTTGCCCAGGTGGGTGGTGGAGTCGATGGAGCGGTGCGGAGGAGGAAGGCGCGACATCAGTCAGTATGCCGCTCTACGCAGGGCCGAGCAATCACGTATGGGCAAATTGAGAGCACTGCGCAACGTAGTCGCGCGGACTAGCAAAAATGCCGTGCGTGTGACCCACGTAATTGCATCGTCAAACGCCTGATTGTTGAGGCGCAACGCCAGCTTTCTTTGGCGGTTTTCGCCGTCTCACCACCTTGATTGCCTCGGCGATCATAGGATTCGACAAACGCAGGTACCTAGCCTCAAAAGCGCGGCCTGGTGTTAGCGGGTATCATTATATTAAGATGTTCGAATTCTTCACAAGGAATATCCTGTGCACTGATGCATTGCAAGTCACCTTTGGGCATGCCAACACATCACAACCATCATCTGGGAGGAAGAGTTTCCCAAAAGATTTTCTGATTTCTCTATGCCATAGAAGGCCGCTATCTGATTAGAGACATGCATATATGCCTTCCTTATCCCGCAATGCTTGAGGAGGAGAGGAGATCCTGCCTTCTACTGGCATGCCGAATGAAAGGAAGCAGGGGGGTCTGGGGGGAAGTAGTGAACACAATGAAGATGATTGCCATAGCCATGTCGGTCTCATCCCAGCCCCGTTGAGAAAAGCCATAGCCATCAGTGCCAGAAGCACCGATGTGCGTGTGAACCGTGTAAATCCATGTAAACCGTAATCATGCCGAGAGACGTCCATGCCAGGACTCTCCGAACCAAGGAGGTGAGTGGTCAGTCTTGATGAGGACTGAGATCGGTGAAGAGAGTGAAGTAGGCGCCAAGCTTACTTGCCGAAAGACAAGGCCTGCATGGCTGCGAGGAAAGCGGGATCATAGGGGGCAGAGGAGGCAGCGCCGGACGTAGCAGTGAAACCACTACCGTAGCCACCAGCGGTACTGAAGGCGGAGAAGTTGCCGCCGCCAGAGGTGTATGGAGCGCCGTAGCTCGGAGCGGTACTGTAGTTGATAGTGGCTCCGTAACCAGTCGTTGCGTACGGGTTATAGGCCGGGGCGGTGCTGTATGGCATGGGGGCACTAACACCCGAGGTGAGATACTGACCGTACGATGGGCCAGCGGTAGAGACGCCTGCGTAGGCAGGAGCATATCCAGAGGTTGCTGCCGTCGTGGCTGGGTAACCGCCGCGGAATGACGGTCCACTTGAGGCAGTATTGAATGCGGGTGACGCGGCGTACGTGGCTGGCGGATAGTAGGCACCATAGTTCATGGGGCTGCCGCTAGCGGTCACGTTTGGGTAGCCGTACCGCCCGTACATCATGTCCGCAGGGACTTGCTGACCATGGCCCCATTGAGGCATTTGGTAACCTCCCTGCGAAGCGAAGGGCGGAAGCTGGTGAGCGAACGGGTAGTAGCCGTCGTCATAACCCGCGTGACCACCGTGAGCACGTCCGCGACCTGAACCGAAGTTAGTAGGGCATTGTGAAAGCAGCCTCGGGGAGTACTTACCGTAATGCTCGTTTGGGCGGTAGGCGTTGTGTCCAAAGCCGGGCCCGACGGAAAGGGATGCGTTCTGGGCACCAGATGGGAGAATAGCGCCTGGACCGATGGCAGACGGAGGCGGTATGTGCATCAAGCCATTTGGGTTGACGACCGAGGCAGGATTGACTGCAGACATCCAGATCCGGACCTTATACTGCTTGAAGAGATCAGTGACGAGATCGTTGAAGTTGACATAGGCCTCGGCGTAGTAGAAGTATGTGAGTTTGTGGTAATCGCTATTGCTGTCAGTAATGCGATGATGTGAATCATATTGGGGACTTACGCCTGGTACTCTGCATCCAGAATCTCCATGGGAAGATTGTGCTCGGCTGCCTTCTGTGCTCCGACGCGCTTAGCCTTCGCCTCCTGGCCCTCCTTATCACGCAGGCCCATAATCTCATGTTGCTGAGCAAGGCGCTTGATCATCTTTGGCTTCGCATCCGGATCTTGCTGGGCACCCATGCCAGTGAGCTGAGCTCGGTTCATGTTGTGGGGGAAGCCATTGGCTCGAGCCAGAGCACCGAGCATGCCCCCGTCGTTCGAAGCGCCGGCCAGGGAGTACTGCGAGAACATGACGAGCCAGCGAAAGTGCTCCTCGTTCGCTTCGGCCTTGTACTTCTTGGCATCCTCCAGGCTCACGTCGGCATGAGTAACCTGACCGAGATCAGCGCCACGGTCGCCTTCAACAATAACGAGGTCTCCCCGACGAATCTCCAGACCAGTGTTGTCATAGAGGTAGTAGACCTCTGCGCGAGAGCACTTGAACGCAACAACGAACAGGCGGCGACCCGGACGGCCGAGGACTGCCGGTACAGCATAAGGGTTAGCGCACGTCGACGCGGTGTGAGACGCAACCGGGTCGGGATGGGCGGCAGAGATGGCGGACGCATTGATAGCCCGCGACGCTGGGCCATAGCCGGTAAAGTAGGCTGCGGCGTCGAAGGGCTCCAGCGGAGCTGGTGAGTGTGATTGCTCAAAGGGCGAAGCCTCCTCGTCCTCTTCCTGTGTGTTGCCCAGGGTCGACAACTGGAAGGTTTGAGCGTGGCTGCCGTAATGAGCGAAGGAGTGGCGACGGCCGAGGTGGTCAACGCCGACGGGCTGGATGTTGGTGGTTGCCCACTGCTGTTTCTTTGTTGGGTCCATAAGCTCAACCTCAGCCTCGCGGCCAGCACCAGCGACGTGCTCGCTGAAGCGGCGGGTCAGGGCGAACTTTGGGCTGCTGAGGTTGCGCTCGCCATCGTCGGCAAGCTCGTCGATAGCGAACTCACCGATGGAAACGGTGCGCACGCCTTGGGGCGTCTTCCGCTGAGATTGGGGGCGTGGCGACGATGAGGAAACCGCACGATTGCGGGCGCGTGCATTCTCCATGGCGGCTTGCTTGAGAAGGGCTTGCTTCTGCTCGCGCTCCCAGTAACCAGGCGGAAGTCGAACGCCGTGCTCAGAGCCGTTAGAGGATTCTACCTCGTCGACGTCGTCCTCACGGAGCTGGCCCAAGGCAACGGCTGCTTCACCGAGCAGGCTTGGCTTCGAAGGGCGGTGTCGTAGTGACGTGCGTAGACGCGATGCCAGCTGCGCAGCGGGGTTCTCGACGTCACCTTGACCTACACTATAGGACTGGGACCGAACCGACTTGCGCACCGGGTAGTTCTGATCAAGCAGGAAGGAGATGCCGTCTTGACCTTCGACGGTGGTTGGCGAGGGCAGAGCTTTGTCACCAGGCGGGTGCGCCGATGTGGGGGAAGGTGCAATCTCCTTCAAACGGCTAGCGGTTGGATTGGCTGAAAAGCTTGACGTGTTCCAGGGGAAGGAGGCCGCAGAGGTGCGAGGCTGTTGCGGTTGCTCCACTGACGGCGTAGTTGGCTGCGAGCCCGCAAACGACACAGAGGGGAGAGAGAATTTCCGGTTAGGTTGGATATCTTGCAGCCAACCAGAAGACGGCCGGCGTCCGCCGGGGTAGAGATTACTCGGGAGCGGACGCGCGGGTTGGGGCACGTGGTCGCGGTCGTCGTCACTGGATGCCAAGACATCGCTATCTGGGGTCGGACGGCGCATCTGCATCTTGTTCTTGTCGAAGGCTGGCCCGCCAACCGCAAGGCTGCTCTTGTAGGGATTGGAGCTCATCTTGTTGATCTAGTCTTGACCCTGTTAGAGTAGGACGCGGACAAGAGCAGAGGGTGCTAGTGCATACCTTGCGATCTTAGACGATGTGTAGAGAATGAACTCCGTCTATAAACACAGCGTCTACACAGGCGAGATCTATGTCTCACACCGTGTATTTAATGGTAGCTGTGACAGAGAATGTGGAAAGATAGTAAAGGTAGATAGGTAGTATGTGGCGAGGAACTATATGTCTGTAAAGGCAAAGAGCCCTCCTGTTAGCATGGACAACTAAGGTGAGGTAATAGTGGGGTAATAGAAGAAAGTAGCGGCGTATAGAAATGAACAGAGCGAAGGCGGACAGGAAGTATGCCAGCCCGATGTGTGGTGCCAATGGCGGGCACGCATGAACAAGTCAGAGAGGGGCGGCGTGGGGAGGGGCGGTAAGGAGACTACGTAGAGCTGGGGCTTACCTAACTGTTGAAGACTCAGAAGGGCTTTCGGAGTCGAGAGCCGAATAGCTTCTGAAGGCAGTCGGTGTGTAGCAGGCGAACTGAAGCACACAGTTGGCAGGATGCTTGCTCACTCGCTGGCTATGATGGACAGCTGTGATGGAACTTCCGTCCCTGCTTGGTTGTGGGGTCTGTAGAGCTTGCGTTAACCGTTGACCTTGACCAATGATTACAGGCAGCGAGGGGAGGTACGACCGCGAATGGGGTGGTACGTCTGTCGGGGCTGAAGCGTATGACAGTGGAAGAGAGTTGGTGAGATGTGAAGGCGAAGGCGAAGGCGAGGGCGTGGTATGAGCTTGCCGTCATGGGGGTGCGGTGGAGTGGGGCGATGTGTGCTGCTAGACTCACCTGCAGTTGCCTCAAAGGCGCGTCTCTGCTTGGATGCCAGAAGACGGCGAGGTCGAAGGCCAGGCTAGATAGCTGAGGACCGGCGGCCGGTGATGCAGTTGCTCTGTACGAGCCCGCTCTGTTGCCAGAGGTGTCGTTTGGTCAAGGGAAGAGGCTGGGTCTGCAGTGGTGCAGCTGCTCTGTGACGCAGGCTGCAAAATAGACGCACACGCTTCTTCAAGCGACTGCTACCTCCAGGAGGCTGCAGCGAGTCTAAGCGAAGCCGCCTTCTTGACTGCTCGAGGTCTGAGGGTGTATTGAAGGAGAGAGGGTGCAGAAGAGGGAGAGGGTGGCGAGGAGATGTTGGTGGTGGGGAGGAGAAGGAGGAAGGAAGGAGGACGCTGGGAGGCGGGGTTCTTATAGAAGGGCCTGGCGGTGCGTGCGGAGGCGGTCAGCCGGGCAGCCGTTTGGCAGGCGGTGGCCGCGGAGAGTTCGTCGTCGGTGATGATAGAAGGAGCCAAGGCGGTCGGCACTATGGCTTTAGGAATTACTGTCGACCACGCGCCGTCTTAGCCAAAGCACATAGAAAGGACAGGATTGGAATGAAAGAAGCAGCTCCTCAAGACATTCGTATCGTCTGCAGCCGTTTCGTGGGAGGGAAGGCGTAGCTTGCTCTCTGAACTCCTTTACTCTCAAATCTGGCGCCGGCGCTCCCCCGTCGTGCTCCCAAGCCCCCCAACAACATACTCTTTCATACTGAAACGCCCATGCTGCAGAGCTTCCTAGGACCAGAGAGAGGCGCCAAACAATCGCAGGCAGCTCGCAGCCGTGCAGATCATTCGCGTCCTCGCCGTTCCCCAAGAGGGGCGCCCCGCGCTCTCCCACACCGATGCCCCCTCGCCCACACCACAAACCGCCGCACACTCAAGAGCAGGCCGACAGGCCTCAGGGAGACAGCGCAAGCAGAACGAGAAGGTAGAGAAGAGACGAAAGCGGGGACAAGGGGGAGGAGAAATGGCCTTGCTTACCTGAGTACAGGAAACGAATGCAATGCGCGCCGCGAATATCGTCACAGCCGAACCCTTCTATCGAGTTGCTAGCAATGAAACCTATCCAATATCATCAGCGCCTGTCCTCTATAACGTTCAGCGACTCCCACAAGCACGGGGTGTGAAGGGGCGCTTCGTCGAGACAGCGCCGACCAAGGCGCCGGGCGCAACGCGGAGTCGGACTCTTACTTACCAAGCCAGTCTATCTTCGCGGTATCCGTACTCTTTAGAAACAATTTTGGATCCCAGAAATAACTGACGCGGACAGTGAGCTTCGAGCAAGACGTGCGGAGCTTGATCGAACCGCTTCGGCGACAAGCATACCTAAACGCAAACCAGAAAGCGCCAAACTCTTTATCCAGTCTATCCCTAGTCTTTCAAATTGCGCAGAATCGTGGAGAAAACAGACGGTTTATACTAGGGCATCAGTCGTCGCATGGGATCATACAGGCCAGCGATCCGCGAAGGAAGCTCCAGACAAGAAAGAATGTGGGGAAACGCCACAGATTCCAGCTGAGGGCTGCCTCGGCGATCGCAAACCAGTCGTAGGCCTGGAGAACGCGCGCTTACTGAAGCGGGCACATCGTCGCTCTGCGCCCCGAGCGACAGAGGGATACAGTATGGGCGGCGAAAGCAGAGGGCCACAAGAGACCGGATGGGGACAGCTGGCGTTGATCCTTGGCGGTGGTTCGACACTCTTCAAACGCGCAGAGAACACCAGCGGACGCAGAAGACACACTTCAGCTCCTGATGTCTCCAAGGAGGACCGAAGGCGGCGACAGCAGCGGAGCGGCCGGCTTTGGGACGATGACGAGGCAGGCGGAGGGCTCCCAGCTGCACAGGACGATGACCTCGAGGCAGGGCAATCATCACAGAGGTGTGGAGAGATCAGAACGCGCAGACTCCAACGCCTTTGAGGCTTCCTGCAGGCTCGCACGGCCAGGCCAAGGATCAGGGGCTTTGGGTGGCAGATGCGCAAAATGCGGAGACGGCCAGGCCAACGCAGGCTAGCCCTGCACAATTTAGGGACGAACTGCTGCAAATTGTCTGCTGCCGTTCGGGGGTAGCGAGACCACGGTCCACGGCCGCTGTCAGCAAATCATCGTCGCCCATCATGCGCATCGCAACATCCTTCGACCTCGTCGCTCTCTCCACCTCATCAAAGATCCGTCGTGGGACTCTCTCTAGCGGCGGGAGCTGGGATGCGGTCTGCTCTAACAGCTTCGAGTTCTTCAGGAGACCCCTCATCTTTCCGTCTGGACTCGGTTAAGCCCGTCGGCCCCAATTTTCTCCTCTTTCAATGGCTTTGATGCTTTCTGCACGCCATTCTGCTTCGCTTCAAGCGCCATCGATGAGATCCCGGCCGGCCTACGCCTTGACAACGAAGCCATTCAGAGGAGCCCCGTACTCGAAGCGGACAAAGGCAGTCACGCGCCCCTGTGGGATCACACCAGATCTCTAGCCCCCTAGCTGCTTGATGCTGCGTGGCTGCGCGGCAAAGGTCCTGTTCTGTGCAGCTCATGAAAGTCTTGTCATTCGCCATGCTGCTTGCGATGCGTTTGGCAGTCTTCGATTGAGCAGCTGTTCCTGGAGCTAGCATGAACGCTGCTGCATTATGCGCGCTCGAAAAAGGCTGCGGGGAGCTCAGCGCTCTCCTCCAGGGCTTGATGCGGCCACACGCATGTGCACGACATGTACGCGCTTCTCGGTTCTTGCAGCTAGGAAGATTGCTCGTCGACCCCGCATTTTCCTGCAGAACTCTAGGTCGATTTGGCCGCCCAAGCTTTTCGGGGAACACCAGCCAAGTACCCATTCGGGCGGCAGCAAGCAGACCCTGGATCACCCTTGCGATGTATTTTATGCGTTTCTCCTTGGTGGGAAGGGAATGGCGGACGTATGTGGGCCGCGCTTCGGTCCTTTGAAAAGCGTCTCCGAAAGGGGTCATCAATGTCCATGCCGGCGTTCGCATAGAGAGTTTGCCTTGCGAGTCGTCCTCGAGTTGCCGTCGCCGCTTATGATTCCAATTGCATTCTCGAGGATGGCATTTCAGGACTCGATCGACGATTCGGCCCGATAGGCGGCATGTTCGGCAGCGGCACGGAGACCCAACATTCTGCGCCGTTCTCCTGCCTTGGCTATTCGGAAGGCAATACGCCCCGAATATCCATCGAGGGCTTCAAGAGCACCGCTGCGACATCCACTGCGAGGCCAGAGGGGGCCTTGCGCTTCCCTCTTCAGTCGGTATGCCCATTTTTGGTCGCGCTCTCAGCCGAGCTGCCTCCCCTTGGCTCCGCGAGCGATATGCTGGCCTGGCGAATAGGACTGGCGTGTCCGCCTGCAGGAGTCGGATCGTTTAACCATAGAGCTGAAGAGCTTGGACGCGTCAAGGGGTAGGTGCTGGGCCTCACGGTTCAACGGTTCGGTGGCTAAATCCGTCCCGGCCGGCGATGCGCTGTGCGTTAAGTCCTCCGCGACTAAGGCTGCGATACTCACCTCTTATTCTGGTGGCGACGGCTGGCGTGCCAGCTGCATAAGAATGGGGTCGGTGCGGAGGTGCGGCGGATGGTTGGGTGTGGTGGTGGTGAGGAGGGCTCCTGCTGCGCTGTTGCGCCGAAGACCAGCCCAAGGACAGCGAAATGCCTCGACTACCCAAAGCACAGAGGACAGAAGCATGCCAATAAGAACGTCTGGGGTAGGTGATGCTCTCAGGGGGCTGCTTCTTGTCTATTCTACAAGGAAGGTACTTTGCATAGTAAGAGAGGGAGCTTAGGCAGGCACTACCCTCTCTTTAGGCCCTGCAAGCTTGCATTTACATTCACCTTTGTCAACGGGCTTGCTATGCGGCGATCCTCCATCACCTGTACCCTGCGCGTGAAGCCCACGCGCGCCGTTTCCTTCTCCTCGCCCCTCTCCCCTTCTCCACTTCTCTAGCGGCTGCTCCGCAGTCTCCTCCCCCCCTCCTTAGCTGTCTTGCACATCGCCCAAGGCCGTTTCGAGGAAAGAGCCACCGTCACCACCCACGAAACGACATTGCCGGGCCAGAAACCCACGCCGCTCTTCTGGGCTCTCTCGCGGCACCGGGCCGACAGCAGCCTCCTCTCTGCTCCACCTCCGCTTCCCCTCGCAAGCATGCAGCGGCGTAACCCCTCTGTTCTTCCGGCTTCCGCCCTCGTTTCCATCCACCGCGCACTCGAGACCGCCCGCACTACTTCCCCTACCTGCACCGGCAGCATCGGCGGTGCATCAACCACCGCACGGCAGTAAAGTATAGCGAATATTGAACGGACGCTCCGTTTCGCCCTCCTCAGACGCCCTCGGGAGCCAATGACAGTGACAGCGACATGATGGAAACAAGCAAGAAGAGCAACCTTCTCAGCTTGGGATAACTACCCCCGCCCCCATTAGCATGTCCCTTTGCCATGGGGCCGCACTGATAACATGCAGGGAAAGGGAAACATACGGCCGCTCAAACCTTGCAGCCTCCGCTACACCCACTGTCACGGATCCATTGAAGCCGACATCTTCTTCTCGAGGGGAACAAACGACTCGATCGTCTGTGAGACGCGGCGGCCTCGACAGCAGCGCCCATGCCGGCAAAATAAATAAGGGAAGCCGCAAAGTCGAGTAGCGGAACATTAGCAGGTCTCCTTACCGCAGAAATCACAGAACCTTCGATAGCAGAGGAGATCTATGGCCTTACTATCGGCCTCGAATGCACAATGGTCCGTCAGGGCACGAGAAGGTAGGATTGTGATCGCATGATGTTCACATGGCGAAGCCCCAAGGGCTATGCACTGTGGCGAAGGTGAGGCGACAGCTTCTCGAGCGGATCAGTGTCGAAAACACTCCGCAAAGGATAGGCCATCTCGGCGGTGACTCGACAGTCGCTTACACCTCTCCCGCTCAACCTATCTCAGCCCGTCTCTTCGTGGCGGCACTAGTACCGATCACAGCGCGACCCAGCTCACTCCCAAGTACGAAAAGTCGAAAAACTTCCCCATAGACAGTCTAGCAGACTAAGGGGCGCTTCACACTCGGGGCAAAGAGCCTCTAAGGCTACTCTGCGTTACGCTTGGAGTTATCAGGCGAGTCTTCTGATGGATTACTACCGTCAAGACTTACCCATCTTCAATCTAGATTCACAAGATTCCTACTTACCGAACGACTACGCACCACATACATATACGGATCCGACTATGCGACACCCTCCCGAAGCCGTCTCAGTGGCATTGGAGGGTGCGCGCACTGCTCAGCAGCATGTCGGAGAGCAACTTGCTGAGAATCCTCCTGCCCACGGGCAGTGGCGGGCTCGAGGCATCCCACCTTCAAAAGTCGCTTAGACTCAGACTCCTGTCTCTGCAATACAGATACGGGTGGGACATTCCTTCACAAATTGGAGATGGTCAGGGCTGTCGGGGCTGTCGGGGCTGTCTCGAGTAACAGGCTTCATGATGTTGTGCACATCCTCTCTACCAGTCCTATCTTGATCAATCCGAACTGAATTCGAGTTGCATACCGTTGTCCAACGACACACCCATAGCAATTCCGCGTTTAAAGCTTGCGTGGTATTCTTCGTTGCTCAGCAGCGCCTGAGCAGAGTAAGCCCAGCGCCTCCGCCATATCGCTTCGGCCAGCACCGTCCCCTTGCGGCAGTCGAATGCCCGATAAGACAGACATGCTGTTCATCACAAGCAGGGCCGCTCAGTGCAGTGGCGATGGTGAAAATCCGGGGTGCGTCCTCGAGGCTTGACGAGTCACACACAATTCGTCGAGTCCGCCCATGCCAGCGAGGCAGCCCGGATGGAATCATCATTCTAGATTTATGCGAGAGTCATCCGACCACCGTCCACTTGGGTATAGAAGTGTGATGGGCGAGCAGCTGCGTTGCTGCGCCGATGGCAAGCGATCCCTGCCTGATGATCCGATGCATCACCAGCCCGGTTCAGCCCGGTTGCCGAATCAACCGCGGCCTGCCACAGTAACGCCACCGGCCAATCACGCCGCAGCAAGCGCTCTGGAGAGAAACATATTGATCTCTCGTCGCTCGGCCATCAGCTCGCTACGTCTTGCAGATTGTCTCTTCAGCAGCTTCAATTCTGCCGAAACCACCGTCGCTGAACCGTCGCTGAACCGTCACCCACACAAAGAAGGAGAGCCCGTTGACAGCTGGCGCGCAGGTACAGTACGTCTCGTTTGCAGTGTCGGCGCTTCGCTGGGCCCTGGCCCCTGGGCCCTGGGGCGCGCGTGCGTCATAGCCACTCGTTCGCATGCGATGACGCCGATGCGAAGCCGCACCTGCCGCTGACTTGTTGTGCACAGCAATCTCCATCTTCGCCGCACGTCCTCCCAGCTTCTCCAGCTTCTACAACTTCAACAACTTCTACAAGCTCTCTCCATTTCACATTTTCACATCTTCGCATCCGTATCTGCGTTGTTGGCGCTCTGACGCTTTGATAGCTCCGCCTTTGTCGAAGAGATCGAACCACTCACATCCCCATCCCCATCCCCATCCCCACCACACCGTCCTCCACCGCACAACGCCAACATGGTGTCCCGCGTCCTGAATCTCGGCCTTCGTGGCTTCGAGGTATGCATTCATGTCTTCAACAGTGTGCGTCTGCTGCTAACGGCACGCAGTTCTTCTGCGCTCTGATTGTCATGGCCCTGGTAGGCAACATGATCGCAACCGCATACGCCGGAAACTCAGCAATGGTCAACTACGACATGTTCGTCTCCGTCTTCGGCATGCTGTCATTACTCTACCTCTTGCCCACCACCTTCCTGGATTCGTACAGCGTGCCCATCGTCAACATCGCGCTCGACGTCCTCAACGTCCTCTTCTGGTTCTGTGGTGCGGTAGCCACTGCCGCCTACCTGCATGTGCACAGCTGCAGCAATAGCGTGCGTGTTTCCTCCCATACATCCTCCGCTTATGGGGACAAGAGCTGACCAGATGCAGGCCTACACCCACAGCAATCACATCACAAACGGCTCCCCCAACACCGAGAAGCGCTGCCGCGAAGCCCAGGCCTCAACCGCCTTCCTCTGGTTTGGGTGGGCAGCATTCACCGCCTCCATGCTTTTCTCCCTCATGTCTGGTCGCGGCAGTGCCAACCTGCGCGGCGGGATCCGTCGGCCTGCGATGAGCCAGGTCTAGGAGCCTTGGTTTGCCTCGGTCTCCTCGCGGGAGGCATCGTGGAATACGCGAACGGACATCGATGCGTAGTCTCAAGCGGACCACGGCGGCTCGGAATGAAACGATCTCGGTGACAAAGGATACGCAGGACTGCTACTGGCTAGCTATAGGATACCTGATATGTTATGTATCGATGGATGTGTATGATCAGATGAAAGGAATGGGCAAATGTCATCCTGCCCAGAAGCAATGATGCTGGACCGGTTTGGGACATCGGGTCTTGGGGGAAATACCAATGTACATGGGATGGAATGGTCTCGGCGTTCACGTTCATTGCTTTAAGCAGCAATAGCAGTAATATATCTTGATCTCGAATAATGAAAAGCATATGCTCCCGATGTGATAACAGCCTCTCTCGACATAAACGCCGCGTGCAGTAGTGGTAGAGCTAGTTCGCTTACTAAGTACCCCCATGTGAGCTAGCACCAATCTCAACCGTTATTCGTCTCGCAAGCCTCCCAGCTTCACTCTGAAATCCCCTCGCTCCCTGAAGCCTCTTGCGCGCCACCGCGGCTGCGGTGAGAGCCTCCGTGTCTTCCCAAGAATCCCAAGAGTCGTCTTAACTTTCGCATCCAATACTTCTCTCCCAGATTCCAAAGGCGGAATCCAATTATCCTCGTCATGTTTCTTTGGCTGCCCTGTGGCTCGACGTCGACCGGCGGCTCCCTCAACGAACAGACCAACGGATGCCCACCAGCTCGCCTCGCTCTTTGATTTCGTACGGGGACATTATTCGATGGAACCCATCAAGTACCAGATGCGCGGGCATGCACGCCTTTCCTCCCAACGGCATTGCTCCCAAATGCAGTATGACTACTCAGGAAATCATTTCCGCATGGAAGACTTCCCAAAATTTCTATGCCACGGCCAGGTCACTCTTGTGTCAATACACCTCGGCCCACGCTTTCTTTCCCCTACGTCCAATGTTTCTCTATCCTAGCCGGCCCTGTTGATTCGCCCCCAGTCTCCGAGATGACCACTCCCAAGGACATTCAATAGTCAGATCCGCCCCAAAGTAGGACATCCAGCCTTTGTTGGCGTCCCGGAACGAGCGTATCCAAGGGGGATCCGGGGCCGCAGTTCGTCTATCGCTCAACATATTGTTCGCTTTATGCAGCTATATAAGTACTTGACATAGGTGCTCCTTTGCTATCAGCTCCAGATCATCAATTCCTCAGCTATCGTCGACCGCTCCCCCCCCTCCGTGCTCCGTTCACCTTGGTAGAACGCATTATCATTTCGAAATGGGTATTTTCATGGCTCACCCAACCTGGCACGAAAATTCGAGTAACCGGCCATTTGTGACTCATTATCATGACAGGCGGGGTACTGGGCGGTCAATAGATGTCTACGGGAGGGACTTCCAGGTTAGCCAGGTCAGTGGACACGATGGGCTGTTGCTCTTTGCAGTGGTACTGAGGAGGTATCTAGGTGGCTTCCCTAGACGAATGCGCAGCAACGTGCACGAACACGACCGGTTGCGTAGGCTCTCACTTCGACGGAAAGAGCTGTTATATGGCTGGAGCGCTTCCACCCAATAGCAAGTACGTCCATGGCTGCTTCCCAACCACAAGGCCAAACCGTGCTAACGTATGCCACAGTACCAGTGTCGATGAGGTGATTCGCACTCTGGGCATCGCACCACTGCCTACCCTATGGTCCTGTGGCGACAACCTGGACACTTATTGCACCTCCGGCGGCCACGAAGCGAACACCGGCTGCGTTACCCCAGACAACTTCACGATCCGTTGCTCAAGTAGCTTCCTCGGCAACGATATGGCTGATGGCGTACATACCAAGGTACAGTTCTCGGTTTGCTTGGAGATGTGCCATGCCAGGAAGGGCTGTATAGCTGTTTCATTCAAGCCCGAGAATGCGACGTCTGTGGGGAGCTGCTATCTGAAGGACTCTCTTCATCTCGGGTTCGAGACTGCGGATGTCATGGGTAAGTCCCTCTGAATTTGACTTGCATATTTTGCGTGTTTGCTGACTCTGGTTTCCCATCACAGGTGCCTACCTGTCCACTGGCAGTTCTGGCCAGCTTATCGCGGACTGAAATGTGCCGTTTCTCCAGACCACGCCAGCGGCTTCGGCAAGGCGTGATCCGGCACACACCGTCTTGACATGCAACTTTGCTTGGAGCTTATATTGACCAGGCGTGTTCCAGTAGGCAGGTGGAGATGATATGGGCTCGGCATGCATCTTGTTCGCGATCGTTTTGATTCTATTCGTTAGTAGAGAGAGCGAGAGAGAGAGAGAGAGAGAAGTGGGAAGACTAAAACGGCGCAGGGAGTGTCAGGAGTCTTTGTACATCTCTTACACGCCGACTCTCTACGCAGTCCTTTAGTGTCTTAGGTACCCTTGCGTTTCTGCTATTTAGTTGTTCCCCCGGGCATCCGACCCACTTCGGCGGGGAGACCTCTTTTTCCCGCACCCACAGACCCACACATCTAGATGCTAAAATGCCATCACCTCCACCGCAGAGTCCTAAAATCCAAAAGCGGCTTCTAGTATGGGGCACGTGGACCTTGTTTGCGAATCTCGAACGAGAGCTCCAAAAGAGGGAAGAAGAGGCATGACATTGTCACGGAGCGACCCTGTGAGCATAGAGTAGCAAGGTGGCATGCGAAAGGTGGCGCTCTCAGTTTTCAGGAGGAAAAGGAAATTCGCGAAGGAACAGTGATGATTACTACCACCACACAGCCATGGCAAACTCGCTCGGGGCCGGATTCTTCTCACGCTCCTGCAAGCTCTTCTCATCGCACTCCGTCTCGTCCGTGGGCTTATGTGTCAAACCCCTTCCTTCGTAACGGAGACTCTCCGCGTACGAACTGTCTTCTTCTGCGACATCTAGACGGCTTCTGACTACCAATACAAGGCCTAGAAATACGAACTACGTCGCCCACAATGCTGTAGCAAAACGGCCCTTCAGATAAAAAATTAAACCCCCCCCCAACCAAAAAAATAAAATAAAAAATTCCATCCACGTTATGGGTGCATCGCCGTGTCTGAAGGGCTAACAATGCTGGGGGAATGGGCTTTGCATTACCTGCGCCGCGCAGAGGGAGGTACCGCGGGAACCTCATAATGATGGAGATCGCGACTATGAAACTGGGGCTACAACGTACCATAGTCTCGTTTCGTCGACCTAGCCTTCTCATGCGCCAGTCTTCGAGAATTTAAATTGCAGCCGCAGCTTCCCGAGGTCAACACTACATGTTGCTCGTATACGCGGTCAGGAGCTCCTACTTCCAACCCTGCGGCCATGCCCATGATTCTGGGTGCTTCTTCCCTTTTTGAGACAGCCTGGGTATCATGCGTCTTTAGAAGCGACTCTGGAGACCCGGACTCCCATGCGGAAGTAGTACGCGTGTTTGGGTCCAAACACGCGAACCATTCGGTCTTCGAGCTGTCGCTTTTAGACACGATGAGGCAAGGTGCGCAAGGGGTGGAGTTCTCCCATGCGGGGCGAAGAGGAGTTCTTATATCGGTCCACGACGATGGGTGCAGTGTTGAACATGGACCTGCCGGAGGAGTTGGCATCGGGTCACGTGGGACCTCGAGCTCAACGGTCCCTGGACTTCCAGTGAGAGAGATACACTTCTCACCTGTAGCCTTTCTCACGGTAGATATAAATACTTTACTGTTCTCCTGTCTTTCTTCGCCATACCTCTCCTCGATTCCTCCTCGGAGCTAATAAGCATGTATGGACTTGCTCTAAAACCGTCGCCCAAAGCACTCAATGCCGGGCACGAAAAGAGCACTCATTGTCTGCATGCCGTGTGCCTGAGAGCGTCGTATTGGCTGCCGAGCTGGACTTAGAAGCTGCAGCGGCGATATGCAGCGGCGATAATCATGGGGAGCACAATACGGCCCTGGAGATGTGATGGCGGGATCGAGGTGTTTGAAGTCTATGGCGCATGGCTGGCGGTGGGTGATGATGCCGCGTATCATCACGACGAGGGTTGCGGATAGTAAGATAGATAGCGGGAAGTTGGCAGTGAGCTCGGAGTCGGCAGCGGGATGCCAGACACATCGTTTAGCTAGTTCGACTTGTGGAAAAACGTACTGAAAACGAGAACATCAAACCAATAGGCCTGAAGACTCCCGTTTCCAGCTATGGAGGGTGAACTATGCTTCGCTACTGGTGACCCACCCCAATGAAGTAAAAAGGAGCAAAAACATACAACAGTGGGTATTCGCTAGTGGTCTCCCATCTAGCTACTAATCCACCGGTCGAAGGCTTAACTTGCGGAGAGCGAACGGGGTCCTGTGCTTTTTTTCGCCTTTGGTCGTATGTGCTAGGTTGGAGGCGTAGGCGAGTATGTATAGGGGGTGTCCGCGCCGAATGAGAAGCCATAGCTCGACGCACGGGAGGCCGAAGGCGTATTCGATCGACGGCCTTCCGATTGCGGGGAGGGAAACCTGGGGTTAGTGGGCTTGGGTACTTCTCGTGTCCGTTTCCCCGGCCATTGACCCGCGGGCGGATATAGGTGCACGTGATATGCCCTTTGTTGAGAAAAGATGTGAGCTAGTCCCCCCGCAAGCATCTTCAATTGGGACCACGTATCCACGATGAGCATGGGAGTCGGTTATAGAATGGCAAATTGCTCGAATAAGGATCCTTTTGCTTACCGCTATCTCGTTCCTCATCAGACCATGGGCTGATGCTGGAAATTCTCCGATGGGGTGTACTGCGGAAAGAAGCGGAAACAGTTCCGAATCGACCGATTGGAGGAGACTTCCAGAAACATTCTTTGACTAGAACGAGGAAGTGAGTCGCTTGCTCGGCGGGCGATGTGACATTGAGCCTCTCAGAGCTGTGCTCGCTCCATCCCCCCTGTCTTCTCCATACGCCGCAGCCGCGGGAGGTGGAGAAACTCGAGACAGCATCGTCGGCAGATGCGATGATCCCTGAATTTAAAGAATTCCAAGCGTTTCCAAGACCGGCCAGACATGATGAAGACACGGATTGAAACAAAATAAGTGCAATGTGAAGCTTTCAAAGAGCTTGACAAGCGGCCGGGAAGAAAGCAGCATTGCTCCGGAGTTCCAAGACGGTGTACTACTCTCCGGCCACTACCAGGCGCTCGGCATGTTTCGCAGCGACGGCGCCCAGGGCATTCTGCTCGAATGGCATATCTCCGATCGGATAGCGATCTCTTTACATCCCTTGCTCTTCCATCTACGGCTCGAAAAGCGCGCTGTGGGAAGACGCTCTTACGATAATTGCTTGCTTTTTCCCGCTCTTGTGCGCGCCGGCTTTTCGTTCAACAAGGCAAATGTACCCGGCTCGGGTTGCATGCAGAAACATGGCCAGCCATCGATGCCTCAGATGTATATAATACGGGTAGGTGATGCAACAGCGAGGGTTTAGCATTGCACACCCGCCTCGTGCCCTGGCCATCTTCGCGAAGCTCGACCCTCGTCAGCCGGATAAGAGGGGCATTCCTCACCGTACTTTTGACATCTGTAGCCTTCTCTTTCCTTTTTGCTTCTGGCGCTTGCGACTGCTGGGAACCATTGATAGGAATCAATTTTTTAGAAAAGAAAGGAGTATAGAAGGTTGAGTGCTGGACACGGAAACGCATAGACCTTACCTACTGTGTACAGTTCTCGACATGAGCACCTTCGCTGGTAAGTCCCTTACCCACGCCGCTGCCCTCGAGCAACAACCTTCAACCGCAGAAAACATGTCCGGATGATGCGCAGTCGAAACTTGCGGCGGCGATCCAAGGCCTCGCAATCGCTAAGAAAGCCGTTTCGCCCATCTTATACCACTGCTCGGCCCGCTGCCGCCGCTCCAGCAAATCCCCACCGCAACCCAAACCGCAGCCAAGGCGGTGATCCAGGGATGAACCTTCTGCTAACGCAAACCTCACCTGATGTCTAGACCCCATCGACCGCATCGTCGCCGGCAACCGCGTCTACGCCCAGACCACGGCCGAGCGAGATCCGAATGCCTTCGAGGAGCTTAGCAAAGGCCAGGCGCCCGAGATCCTGTGGATAGGCTGCGCCGACAGCCGCATCCCCGAGACGACCGTCTGCCACTGCAAGCCCGGCGAGCTGTTCGTGCACCGCAACATCGCGAACTGCGTCCACGCCGACGACATCAATGCCGCGTCCGTGGTCGAGTATGCCGTCGCGCACCTGAAGGTCAAAAAGGTCGTCGTGGCCGGGCACACCAAGTGCGGCGGCGCCAACGCAGCGCTCAGCGACGCCGATCTGGGGACCACGCTGAACACTTGGCTGCACCCCGTGCGAGAGTACGTTTGACATACATAAATACATGCATGGTCTGCAGGAGTGGAGCTAAAACGGCGGCCTAGGCTGCGCCGAAAGCACAGGGCCGAGCTGGAGAAGCTGCCCAACGACGATGCGCGCGCCGTCCGCGTCGCAGAGCTCAACGTCCACCAGTCCATCGACGTGCTCAAGCAGCATCCCGCCGTCAAGCGCGCCGTCGCCGAGCGCGGCCTCTCGCTTCACGGCATGATCTACGACATCGGCGCCGGTCAGTTGAGGCTGCTCGAGGAAGCGGGTGGGAAGAAGGGCAACGGGCTGTGGAGTCCCGCCAACAAGTAGAGAGCGCTCGAGCAGGGTCAAGACATAGAATGGAGGGGTCGTTATTTGGATACTGTCGGTTTAGCGCAGGTGTTGGCTGGAGTCCATGAGGTGACTGCCCGCCGCTTGACTCACACAGGCGGACGGCCGCGGCTTTAGAATTTGCGATGCATCACGAGTCGACGCGGAACACGAGCGCCCAAGAAGAAAATAGCAATTTTGGTGTCTCCATGTGCTCTGATTTACCTGGCGAGAATGACGTAGCGTGGTTCTAGATGGCAGTCCGGAGTTAGCGGCTGCTGGCTGAGGAATGCAGACCCTTTGCGGTCCGACGCGGAGAAGAGTCGGGTCTCGGCCTCAGGCTGAGGAGTCACAACGACATGCCATATAAGCCAGCTGGCGTCTCGTGGGTCCTTCTCTTCCCCATTTCTCTCTGTCGAAACTTTGATTCAAGGCAGCCCCCCGTCGGTGTGCTCCAGCATTTACATCAGACATCGCGCGTACCAAGACCAGCTACAAGTCCAGAACCATCAGCACCTTTCCCAACCTCCACGCCCAAACCACTCCAACCACGATTAGACGGCCTTCCTACCCCTCACATCCGAGCCCGCACCGCCTGTCCATCCCCCCACAATCCAAATGGCGTCTCAGCTCCAATGTCTCCGCCAGGAAGAGGCCCCACAGTCTCCCTCCTCCGGCACCCGGAAATTCTTCCTAGGCGGCACCGAGCCCAAAGGGAAATTCAAAGTCTTGACGCCTTTGCTCGTGCCCCTTCCCCTTACCGGCGAAGCCGAGCGACCGGCAACGCAGGCGGTGCACTGAGGCTGGCTCTCTCGTCGACTCCAATGTGCTTTCTTCCCTTTCAACGATTACAGCGGGTTGAATTCCACTACAACGCCCGACGGCAATAGAATACGATGAGGAAAAGGCGCTGTTGAAGCTAATGCGATTGCTTCCACCAGGATGTCGTGTCGGAATCGACTTAATGGGCGGGCTATGATTGGGTGAGGAATAATGGGGTTCGGCACGACGGCGTACAGGCGCTCTCAGGAGTGGACTTCGGAAGCTTGCCGAATTCACCACCCGAAAAGAGTTGGTTGTTGCTGGGAGTAGACGGAGGCTAGCTAGATAGTTCTCCACAATTTTTCAGGAATGTAATGCTGAAGTATATCATTACCATGCCCCCAGCCGGCGTCGCCTACCCACGTACCGTGCCGTATATAAGCGCAAGAGGGTGGTAGAGGACGAGAGGACGTCGGTGCCATCAAGGAGATGCACACCAGGGCTGAGCGGTGGGCGTACCCGCTTGAGCATAAGATAGGCCGGCAGGAGAGTTGGGGAAGCGGGCTAAGTGGCCCCCACGATGAATTTGCGAAACCTCAATAGATGGACACTTCATTCCATCGCTTCGATGCAAGATGGCGCTAAGACGCTATAACCCCCAAATATCAGACATGTTCGACCGTAAACATGCCGTGACCCACCCACCCATTGACTAAAGAACCGCCTGTTCTAGCCCAGTCCCCGGAAGCTTTTGATGCAACAACCCATGCTGAGAGTTGAGAAAACAAAACTCCTTAAAGACACCAAGCGCTGAGGCAGGGTGATGAAAAGGTGCAGATGCAAAATATACAAGAAGATGCAAGGTGATTAAAAGGTCTAGGTGATCATGACAAACAAGCCGTCCGGAAGTTGGGCATATGTAAAGCACCATTTACATAATGATGGCAGGACCTGAACCACGTTAGCTGATTATGGAATAAGATGGAGTCACGATAAGCTTACTGTCGATGTTCGACTTGATGGACTTGTGGGGCAAGATGGAACCACCGTTCACGTACACCTCGTCGCCAATGGACACGTCGTCGCCCAAGACGGTCACATTCTCCAACCGGGCCCATTTGCCCACGGTGCTGTTCCAGCCTACTATAGTTGACTTGATCCAAGCATGGTCCTTGACCCGGCTATTCTTGAGCAGGACACATCGCTGAAGCCTGACGCCGTCGCCAATAACCACGTTCGGCCCAATGGTTACGTTGGGTCCAATCCGGCAGCCTTTGCCAATCTTAGCAGTAGGGTCGACCAGCACATTGCCTCCGTGGACGTAAGACTGCGAGGCCGGTGTCAGTAGCTTCGAGTTCTTGCGGGTCAATGACGATAGGTAGAGACAGGTTCCAGAGAGGAAGTCCTTGGGTTGTCCCACGTCCATCCAAAAGCCCTCGAGATCGAATGAATGCAGCTGGCCGTCCTTGCAGATGGCGGGGAAGGTCTCCTGCTCGATCGACGTAGGCCGGAGCTCAATGCGCTTGAGTACGGTAGGATTGAGGAGGTAGATACCGGCATTAATGCGGTTGCCGACGAACTCCACGGGCTTCTCGACGAAGCGGTCTATCCTGGAGGGGTGGTTGGGCTTGTGCACCACGACACCGTACTTGGACGGCTCCTCCACCTTGGTGACCACAATTGTGCCCTCGTCGCCATGCTGCTTGTGGAATTCGACAAGCTTCTTGAAGGGGTATTCGCAGGTGACGTCCGAGTTGAGGACGAAGAAGGGGGAGTCGTCCTTGCCTAGGATGGCCTCGGCAAGCTTGAGCGGGCCCGCTGTGCCGAGGGGCTCGGTCTCGACGGAGAACTCGATGTTGACGTTGTACTGCTTCTCATACTGCAGGCATCCGGTTATTCATGTGATGCACAGTGCAATTGGTGCGGGTATACTGACAGTCTTCAGAGCCTCGGTCATGATCTCGGGCCTGTAGTTGACGGCCAGCACAATGTCGGTGACACCTGCGGCGGCCAGGGCCTCGATCTGGTGCTGGATCATCGGCTTGTTCGCGAACTCGACGAGCGGCTTCGGGTAGGTGAGGGTCTGCATGGGGCATTAGTTGCGGCATTCTGCAGCTTCGTGGGGGTTGGCTCGGGGGGCAGGGAGCGGTGAGCGCAAGGGCGACGTACGAGAGGCCGCAAACGGGTTCCAAAGCCTCCGACGAGAATGATTGCTGTGTCTCTGTCAGTCGGATGCGACGCAGGCGCAATTGCTCGCACTGACCTTTCATGGTTGCGGTGGTGATGTTCGAATTGGTTGTGGGCGAGAGAAATTCCTGGGCAGGTCGAAGACAGCGAGGGGGTCTTCAAGGCACTGCAAGCGAGCGGAGATGGGAGTGAGCGTGACGTCGGCAGCGGCCACGAGACAGTAGGCGGTGGGAAGTGAATGTGCAGGCAAAGTCAAAGAGCGAGAGCGGGCGCGGTGAGGCCACCTAGTTATTATAAGGGAGCACCGTTGGTGGTGCCGCTCGGAGCTCCCTAGCTTCCCTGTGGAGCGCGCAACGCCAGGCCAAGCCCCCAATAATTCCCCTTTCTCGCACCCAGCATTGCCATTCCCCTTCTCAGCCCCTGGCGACTGTCCATCACGGCCGCATAGAACCTTCAGCTTACTGTTCTAATTTGGTCGCTTTCGCCGCTTGGCTGGAGTTACATCGTATTGTACGTTCAGCGGCAGCGGTCCCATTGGCCGCAGCCCGTCACGCGCTGCTACTTTGCTATTTCGCTGGTACAAGCGTCTCTCCCTCGCGATTCGAAGTTACCGCCCTGCAGGCCCTGCAGCGAGATTAGCGGCGTCGAGAACAGAGTCTTCCCGTCACGGCGCGGCGGAGGAACCGTCACCTGACGCGCGAGCTGTGGCTGGCTGTGGCTGACTGTGGCTGACTGTGGCTGACTACGGCGCTATTCGACGACGCCTGAGATGCATTTCGTAAAAAGACGGGCTCCCGATTTTGCTTCTTTCAGCGCGCCTCTCGCACATGACCGTCGTCCAAGTCCATCTGCCTCGCGGCTTCACGATCCTCCGGGTCACGCACAGCTTGATTACGACGCGCGTCAGACGTGCGTGGCAATTCAACTTCCCACAGACCTTCACGGTGCGCTACTTGCCGTTTCACATGCGGCTCTTCATGTCCGTGTATGCCCTATCTCGACTACCCATATCGGCAATAACATCGAGTCCATCGAATACTGGGCGCTAACGCCTTCCGAACAGCGTGGATATGCGACGCAACGGGAGTCTCATCAGCCTGATGGTTCCTGAAGAGGTAATCCATAGGCGGTGCATCCCTGCCATGCACCGATCAGGCCCGCCGCTTCCATATAACTTCATCATCACCTGAGGCGTTTACCATACAAAGACGAACAGCCGTCACCAGATTGATTTTGCGGGGTTTTCTATTCTGAGCTCCAAGGCGAGCGTACTCCGCACTCCCAACCAAGTTCCTCAGCCCACGCTTGCCATCTTCGGGTATTCCAGCTGTCCCACAGCTCGTGCTCATGCTTCTGCTGACTTTCCTCGCCCTATGATCGACCTCCAGACACCAGCAACCTTCTTACCGCTTCTCAAACTTCTGCTGTCTCTTGCATTATCCGCGCCCTCAGATTCTTGCCTCTTCTGGTCGACCGGCCCTCCACTCGTACCTGATTCCTCTCTCTTGGCTGGGGCCTTCCCCTTCTCCGGAAACTGGTAGTCTTTGAACCATTCCCAACCGCCGTTGTCGTATCTCCAGAGATCCAGGCCAACTGCCCTTCCCTCGTGGACGTTATCGAAAAGGATTCGCCTGACCGTATCGAATGCCTGCTCGACCTTCTTTTGTTCGTCAACCTTATTCATCAACGTCCAATGAGGCTGCCATCCGCTGCTATCCTGGTCGCTGAGCCAGGGTAGCCACCGTCTCCTGAGCTGATCCCGTACCTTCTGCGACTCCTCCTCTCCCACGCCTAAACCGATTGCGATCCCTCGGCGCATATGAAGCGGTCTGCCAGTCGAGACGCTGAAAGGCCTTGTACATGATGACACCGAGTCCAGATCGGCGTCGATGATATCGATTCGCGAATGCGGAAGCGCATGGAACAGCGTAAGATGGACCGGCGTTCGATTCAAGTGTTTTGGGAAATACGCTTCTCGCATCTGCCCGAGCGGAATTGAGATGGAAGGCGTCAGACTAAGCGTGAGCCCATAGACGTGCTCCTCGTCCTGCTTGGTTTTGGCTTGTGCAGGGGCTGAGGGGACGGTGCATGTGGTTGGCCGGCAATGGCATTCTCTCCCGACATCTTGGAATGACCCTGAATACTGTGCGCCTTTGCGGATCGCGGACCTGAACGTTGGGTTGGAGAATGTAGACTGTCCGCCGCCGTGTAAAGAGCTATAAGTCGTTGCGAATTCTGATCTGGCGTACCAGCCGCAGCAGCATAGGATTTTGTAGTCGACATCGCGCGAGATGCAGGTAAGCGGATATACCTGGGGGTCTGCTGCAGTGCGACCCTCTTCATTATTTCAACTCATTCGTGCAGAGCTGCAGCTTCAGGGACCCGATGTTCCAGGGTTCCCGGAGTATCGACTACGTCACAGAAACAGCCCTTGCAGCAGCATTGTGGAGCCCTCAAAAATTCTCCGCGCCGGCTCCTAAGCGCTTCTTTTTGACATCCTGTTGGATGCGATTCGACGTTTTTAGCGGACTTTTACGGTCCCTGGGTTTGCGGTAATATGGCCACAAGCTGTCGACATGGTCTATTCCTTACCACTATTCGGTCTCTTCCATCCTCCTCCTCCTTACGAGGATGTCCATGGCCGGCTAGGGGGCATCCTGAGACGAGTACGTACTCCCCTCCTGGCTTCTATACAACGTAATCGCGGTTTGCACACTTCGTCTTATGTATACTTCCGACACTGCCATGCTGCATGAAGTTAATTTTCGGGCGTGATACCCTGTTGGTGCCCGGTATCATCCTCTCCGAGGACTTGCGGTGGTGGAAGAGAAAGTTCCTCTATCGCGCCTTCCGCACACTCTTCGTCCCACTCACGAGCTCGGATATGATGCAGCAACCTTGGTGACAATCCTAATCGATCATACTGACCGCGTCTTGGTGGTTGTTTCTCGTCTTTCTTCCTATTCTAGTCCGTCCTCCATGCCTCGAGCCCTGATTCTGGCTATATATTGGGACTCTCGTCTGAAAGACTTACTACATGACCTGCCGATAATTCCTTTGAAGGATGTGTTCTAGGTCGCCCCACGTCAGCAACAGACATGCTTCGCCAGTGTCCGGGAGGAATTGGAGATTCTGAGAGGTATTCGAGTAGGCAAAATTGACCCGAAAGTAAGCTCACAACCTCCACGACGGAATGCGGGATCCAGGGTACCCTGGATCCCGCAACTCGATCAAGGGTATACACGGTCACTAGCTCCCTTTGACATGGGCCCAACCTTTTCAGCTTCGGCGCACTTAGGCTTTGAGTATCAGAAGATATCGGACTACATCATCGCACTAAGGGGTATTCCAGTCAGCACTGTTCTGCAATCTCTCCCAAACGACATTGCACAATCAAGCAACGGTTCGTCATCTTCGACGTACAATTTCGTGCAGGATAACGGGCTCCGTCAACTGTTTCGAGACAGGGCGGGCTAGATCAGCCTAAGCTCCACGTCAACAGCGGGCAAGACCTGGGGTAGCCGCTGGATTACCGACTACGACAGCCATCTCAATGATTTCGCCGCCTTTATCAAACAGAGTCATCCTGACGCAGAACATTATCTCGGCACGGGCACGGATCGAGGAGACGTCGATAGATTCCGTGAAGCTGCAGAGGGAGTTCTTAAAGGATGACAGCTATTCCTTACTAATTGTGGCTAGTTTAGCCCTAGGCCGGAGGCATTGCGTCCCGGTGATATCATTTGTGTCCTTTTTGGAGCCGCAGTGCCATTTATGCTGCGACCTCAGGAGCATTACTTCCTTCTGGTTGGAGAATGCTATATCCATGAGCTGATGGATGGGCATGTCATCAGGTTGCGAAGGGGGGGGGGGGGGGTGAAGAGAAGTTCAAAGACCGAAAATTTGAGATACATTGACGCCATGCTATTAAATCGACTTCGTTTCTCCAAGTCAACCTTGTACTGTCGATGCTTCGGGATTTTCCGGTTACAGGGACAGCAAGATTTCTTGCCCTTCTTCCATGCGTAGTTTATTTTGGATTTAACGGTATTGTAACTTTAGAAATATATATGGCGCTAGAAAATGATTGCAGGTCAAGGAAGGTGAAGAGTGTCTACCAAAACTCTGTGATCCGCCTCGTGGTGCCGAATACCCACCAAAACAACTCCACTCAGGCTGCCATCCGCACTATACTAGTGTGTAATGCGTATTACTGGCACTTCCTACGAAACAAACCCCAAACTGCTGCCTGCCCTAACAAAGCAACGAAGCAGGACAGGATACCAAGGAAATCGCATGGGCACTTTTATAACATCGACTTTGCTCTCCCAAACTAGCATCTATTTCCACTCCACATTAACCACCGCGGCCGCCGCGCACCCCTCCGGCACGGAATACACCCTGTTACTCCCGCTCTCCCAAGTGACCGCCCCACTACTCTCCACCTTGATGAATTTGTATTCAAAGCTTGTACCCGACGCCAGGTCAATTGCGGTCGACCACACCGGATTTGCATCCGTGTACTGCGACGCTGACAGCGCCGGCGCAGCGCCAGTATCCCAATTGCCCAGCTCAGAAACCGAGCCCGCGATCTTGATCGTCTGGCCAACAACCGTTTTGACTTTTTCATTGAAGGCGACAGCGACTTTAGATACGGGAGTTGCACAGGATTGGGCTGTGCTGGTGGGGACCGCGGGTTGGGAGGAGGTAGTTGTGGGGTTTGAAGGGGTGGTGGTGCCCCCTGAGATAGCGATATCGGCGCAGGTGAGGTACACTTGGGGTGTTTGGAAGGAATTCCAGCGGAAGGAGAGGAGCGTGTGGTTGGAGACGTAGTTGGGGATCTTGATTTTCTTGGTCACTGTGTATCCGCCGGCGATGGAGGTGTAGCATGAGTTGAGCGGCGCATTGTCGATGCCCTGGCATTTGGTGTCCGAGAAGGCTTCGCAAGTAAACCAGTCATTGCGCCAGCAGGGTTGGCCTGATGTACAGTCGGGGCTGTAGTCGCATATTTGACCGCCCACATCCGTACAAGGGAGTGTGCCCGCCTCAAAGCAATACTCTGCGGCTTGCTTTTCAGCGTCGGTGGGGAGGTAGTTGGGGTCCAGGAACTTGTTGACCAGGTTTTGGTCCTGGCAGATGCGGTAGCTGAACATGCCTCCGTGGTCGCCGTTATGGTCAAGGCACCACTGTACTTCAACAACGTCGCCGGGCTTGTATGTAGCAACAGGCTCCATACCCCAGGACCCGAATCCGCCGGGCTTGTTGTAATCAACGCTCACACGTGCATTGTAGCCACATGGACCGCTGCGGCCGACTTTAGCAGTCGTGAGATCGGGCCATGCTGTGACGGGCTCGAGGATGGTACATTCGGGACAAGTGTCTTTGCCAGTCTGTAATGTCGTTCATGTCAGCTCCTTTCCGATCATGGGATCGAACCGAAGATGCCTAGGAGTGCTCACCTGGGCATTCAAACCTGTCCGACTCATTGGAGATGACAGATACCCATGAGCTTGGACGCCTGCCGCGAAGGCGAGAAAGTTGAACCCCAAGGAGTGCATGGCTTTGGTCAATAATGAAAAAGAATAGCCTGCCTTAAGGGGAAAGAGAGGCTATTGCTCGCAACAAAGACGTATTGAGGGGCGAAGACGTTCGAGGGAGTGCGGCTTGTGAAATTGAAGTGCAGCTAGACGTGATGGCATCGATACACGAACCACTCCGATACTTATACCTTGTTCTCCACGGCACGATTGATTTTGATCATTGACGTTGTGTACGAGCCAGGACCGAAGCTTCAGGCCAGCAGACTGCGCCCGGCAGCTGTGATTATCGTAATGCTGCCCTGCATCCGACATCCCGCCAGTAATCTGTAGTTGAGGTCCGCATGACGGGGTATGTGCGATCGTTGTGAGTGCGGGACAAGCATTGAAGCGCCCGAAGATTAATATATTTACGGTGCCCTTTGGTGATGTGCGGGGCTCCGCATACAAATATCCGGGGAAGCGATATGGGACACGAGGGCACAAGGCCACATCTGGCTAGGATTCCGTTTCTAGCGTTTTCTCGAACTCGGTTGCATTCATGATGCCGTAGCCAAGCTTTGTAGGGCAAGCACATGTGGTAAATAACATGACGCCAAGAGCAATTATGGAAGGCTATGTAGCTGCCTCTTCGGGTCAGTTTGACCGCTCTCCTGCGTCTTAGGTTGTGGTCGAGGTTGACCTAACCAGCTGATTGGTCATTAGTCGGACCGGCATAAGACGGTGTCCACTTCGATCAACGTAGTAGACATTGGTGGTAAGTCGGCCCGCTGTGATGCACCCATCAATTCGTCTTAGCGACATAGGGGATAGTCTCGTTCGGGCTTTGTAAGCGATGGTACTCTCACATTCTTGTTACATGTCTCGTTCTAGTTCAACCTCTTTCACGCGCCCAGCAACTCCCGCCCCGGCTACGGAGTACTGATGGGGAAGGCATGTCGTATTAGGAGTGGCCCGAGTATTGGTAGAGATTTATGGCGAGAGCGGAGCGTCGAAGACGTTGCTTAACGCCCTTGTAAGGTAGTTAGTAAGGCAGGTAGATAGTATAACGTACTTTACTAGCAAGCCGACTACACTACCGACTCGACTACTTTTACTAAGCCTCTACTAAAAAGCCGCTATCTTAGTTAGATTACTCTAACTCTAAGCTACTTAAGATAAATCTAGATAAGCTATCTAACTTATCTATATTATCTTTAACTATCTATAATAGTTTAGCTTAGTATTTACTAGAGTTATATAACCTCGCCTAGCGTCTTAGCACTTAGCTCTCTATATATAGAGAGCTCTTAGAGTCTTTTTTTACTTCTTACCTTTAGATAGCTAAATTTAACCTAATCTACTCTACTTATTACTCTTATTCTTATAGCTTATAGCTAGCTTCTAGTCTTTACTACTATACGTTAAGCTCTAGAACACCTAGCTAGGTAAGTCGATTATAGGTAATACGGTCTCTATAAGCTATAAGAATAAAAGCGATAAGTAGAGTAGATTAGATTAAATTTAGCTATCTAAAGGTAAGAAGTAAAAGAAGACTCTAAGAGCTCTCTATATATAGAGAGCTAAGCGCTAAAACGCTAGGTAAGATTATATAACTCTAGTAAATACTAAGCTAGACTATTATATTACTTCTCTTTATAGAGAGAGCTTATTCTTAAGCTCTAAAGTATACCTATAAAATTATTCTAGCTATTAACTCTATTACTAAATTACTTTTTACTCTACTTAGCAGAGTTTTTATACTACTCTCTTGTCTTCTACCTATATAGGTTTTAAATTCTTTACTATTTTCTATAGAGTCTTCTCTCTTTTATATCTAGACGCTACTTACGTAAGTCTATAACTAGCGCCTTAGTATCTATATAGATATCTTCTATAGCTTACTAAGTCTTCTACTTCTTATAGTATAATATAGTTAATTACCTTTACGCTTACTTTATAATAGTTTATACTATTCTTCTATAAGACTCTACTATCTTATAATAGTATTCTTAGCGCTATACTAGAGTTCTAGAAAGTATAAGAGCTAGCTTCTAGTCTCTACTACTATATATTAAGCTCTAGAATACCTAGGTAGATAAGTTAATTATAGGTAATATAGTCTCTATAAGCTATAAGAATAAGAGTAATAAGTAGAGTAGGTTAGGTTAAATTTAGCTATCTAAAGATAAGAAGTAGAAGAATACTCTAAGAGCTCTTTATATATAGAGAGCTAAGCGCTAAAACGCTAGATAAGATTATATAACTTAGGTAAGGTTATATAACTCTAGTAAATACTAAGCTAGACTATTATATTACCTTCTCTTATAGAGAGAGCTTATTCTTAAGCTCTAAAATACGTCTCTAAAACTATTCTAGCTATTAACTCTAGTACTAAATTACTCTTAGCTCTACTTAGTAGCGCCTTTACGTTACTCTTATATCTTCTACTCGTATAGGTTTTAAATTCTTTACTATCTTCTATAGAGTCTTCTCTTTTTTATATACCTTAATTTAAGTATCTAATTATAATAGCAGCTCTAGCTTATCTAGATATACTATATAAAAGTCTCTTACCTTATAGAGAGCGTTAATAAAGCCTATAGTATTATACTAGGTAGAGTTAGAATTATAAGTAACCTATATAGCTTAGTATTAAAGGTAACCTTAATAGAGGTAGCTATTTAGTATCTTATATATAGGCTATTCTAGATTACTATTAACTTTAATAGGTAGCTACTTAGGCTCTACCTACTCTAGTAATAGCTCTAAGACTTTTCTTAGCTAATTAGCGTAAAAGATATTATGTATACGTATATACGTAGATAGCTAGAGCTAGAAAAAGTAACTCTTTATAGTAATAATTAAGTAAGAGCTATACATCTATTAATTAAGCTTTATACTAGGCTAATCTATTAAAAAGCTATAAGGTTTAATATAGACAAGGTTGCCTATAGTAAAATTAGATTCTTAGCGCTTTTTATTTACCTAGAGCGCCTGCCTAGCTTACGCTTTCGCGATATTACTTCGTGTAATCTTAGTAGCTTTTTTTTATAGTATTATACTAATTCTTAGTAAAAGCTTAAGCTTCTTAGCGCAAGAGACGCTTACGTAGAGTAGAGACTCTTATTATATACTTCTTCTAATTCTAGTAGTATATTAGCTAGTATCTAAATTTAATTTTATATAATAATAGTCTAGTTATTTTATATAATAGCGTAGCTTATATAAGAAATAGAATAGTAGAAAAGAATATTATCGAATTATCTACCTAAAGTTCGGCGTAACTTTAGTTACCTATATACAAGATAATTATAAATAACTTCTTTATTTAGTATTTTACTATTTTTTAATGCCGTTAGTACTATTAGTTTCCGAGTTTTAGATAGTTAAATCTCGTGTTTTACTTATACGGAAGTAATAATCTCTAAGTTTTAGATAGTTAAATCTTGTGTTTTACTTATGCGAAAGTAATAATTTTCGAGTATTAGATTTTTAAACTTTCGAACATATTTGTTATGTAGATCTTTTATCTTTCGAATATATTTATTATGCGAATCTTCTAGGTTTCGAATAGTCTTATATAATATTATAACTTATATTATAGCTATAATAATAATATTATTAATATAATAGTATAGTATACTATTAAGATTATAAAGCTCGAAATTATATATTTTTATAAAATTCTAAAGTAAATATTTAACTTTTTTATTTTATATTTAATTTAGTTATATTTTTAAATATACGTTATATATATATGCCTAACTTTTATAATATTCTTAAAGTCTATAATTTATTTTTTATTGTTTTGTTATATAATTTCTAAAAGCTTGTTTTTATTTATTATTTATTGTAACAACTTTATATTTTTACTTATTATAAAATGTTTTTATTAATTTTATTTAATTTATTATTACGTATTTATTAAACATATAATGTGTAATAATATATAGTAGTTTAATAAAAAATATTAGATTACGTAATATATTTTTTCTAGATTTTCTAGATTTTCTAGATTTTATTTTTAGTACTTTTTTCTACTTATTCTTAATAGCAAAATTCTAATAATCTATATTATATTATTACTATTATTTCTAATAGCTTATACCTAGTCTATATAGAGTAAAAGATCTAACTAATTATTCTAGTAGTAGTTAATAAATAGACGTAGACGTTAATTAAGGTATTAATTAATAATCTTTATATTTTTATTAGTTTACGAGTAATACGTAGTAGAAAGCTTTTACTTAATTCTAGTAAGCTTATAGAGCTTATCTATAAAGATAGAAATAAACTATAGACTATAATCTAATATAATAAATCTAGAAGAACTATATATACGCTAGATATATTAATAATATAGCTTTACTATACGTTAAGCTATAATTTTTTTATAATAGAGTAGAGAGAAGCTCTACTTACTTAGCTAATTTATAATAATATTTACGTAGTTAAATTCTTTCTTATTAGAGAGAAAGCTCTTAAAATCTATAGAGACGTTCTACTATACTTTCTTAGAAATAGGTAGAGGCTTTAGAAGACTTAGCATCTTATTACGTAGTACGTAGCTTTAGTAGTAAGCCTTATATACTACTACGTACGTATTAACGTCTTTTTATATACTAGGCTAGTAATATTAATCTTATAGTAACTAGATAGTCTTTTAGTACTCTAAATAGGTAGTTACTAAAGTAGTATATATAGCGCGTATTAAATATACTTATAGATAGTTAATAGTAGAGACTATTAATTAATTCTAATATATTAGTAAGCTAGCTTCTATTTTCTAGGTAGAGTCTAATATAGTAGCTTTCTCTTAGGCTAGCTATAGAGATTTGTCTAATTAATTAGTAGTAATAATCTAGTTAATTATAGTATAGAGGTTCTCTATAGAAGGTACCTTTATAAAGGTATTAGTAGACGTAATTTTTATAACGCTGCTCGCTAGCCTCTTAGTAGCTAGAGTAGCTAGCTTACCTAAAATTCGCTTAATAGTAGAGAGGCTAATTTGTTTCTTACTTAGAAAAGCTCTTGTATAAGTAGTGTAATTCTTCTTCTTTTAGATCTTAAGTTCTTTCTACTTTTATAATAACGCGTTAGCTACTATATTAGCTAAACCTAGTTAATATATAAGCTTAAGGTTATAGTTAGTAATATTATTAGTCTAGTAAACCTATCTTATAGTAAGCTCTTACTTAGTTATAAAGTACTCTAGAGCTTAATAGTTAGTTAATACTATAAATAGTTCTAGATCTTATAGGCTAATTAGCTAGCTTCTCTACTTCTATATACTAAGAATAACTACTAGTATTTCTTTATTATAAATACTATAATTTATCTAGATAGTATTTATTATCTTACTAAAGAAAGCTATAGGTCTCTAGATACTATTCTCTTAAAGCTATAAAAGAACTCTAGTAACTACGCTATCTAATACGTTTATCTTAACTCTTATTTATTAATAGAGAGAGTAGTAAGCTAGAATATTATTAGCTAGTATAAGATTCTTAATATACTAAAATACTATAAGCTTAGCCTTACTAAAGACGTACTATACTCTCTATTTTAGTAGCTTAGTAAGTAGGTATATAATTCTATTATAATCTCTTAAAAAGGCTTAATAGAAATTATAGAAACCTAGAAATAATTAAAGGCTCTTAAGAGTTCTTAGTATAGGCTAATTCTAAATAGTAGTAACCTTTTTAGAGTTCTTCTAGATTCTATTAGTACTTATAATTAATTCTAGAATCTTAGTACTCTTAATAGTAAATTTTAACTTCTTAATATCTACTTATAACCTAGCCTTATATAGTTAATTAAGTATTTTAGTAACGTAAGCCTTATACTTAAGAGAATTCTCTAAATAAATAAGAATATTATTAATATATACTATATAGAAATTGTCTAGTAATCTATATAACACCTTATTAATATATTACTAAAAGATAGTAAGGTTATTATAAAGGCTAAAAAGTAGAACGTAATACTTATAGTTACTATATTACGTATAGAAAGAAGTTAGATTCTCTACTAACTTATTAAGCTAGATTCTATAGAAAGTCTACTAAACGTCTAACTTTATAAAGACCTTTACGTGTAATAAGTAGGTAAGCGTTTTCTAGATAAAAGAGATAGAATAGGCGTCTTTTTTTATAATAGCGTTAAGCTTTTAGTAGTTAACATAGAACCTCTATTCTTTCTCTAGCTTCTTAGTAAATAGAACTAGTAACGCGTATAATGTATTACTATAAATAATAAAGCTATAATAGAGAGAATTCTCTAGATAGTTACGTATAAGCTATAGGTACTCTAGTAATATACTATAGAAAAGGCTATTAGTTAGTATATTTTTTACTATAAGCTTAATATTATAATTAACGCCTTCTTAATATAGTAGTAGTAAATTAGAATTCTTTTTAGAGAAATAAGCTATAGTTGCGCTAGCGTATTCTAGAGATAGAAGCTTCTAAGTAATTAACTAGTAAAGCTTCTTCTTAGAATTAGTAGTAGGGGTTTTCTTCTTATTAGTAATAAGCTAATCTACCTTATAGATACTAAGATACCTAATTATAATATCTTTTCTATACGTGTTAATTATAAAGATAGTAGCGCTAACTATATTAATATTAAGCCTAGCCTTTAGGTATGTTTCTTATAAAATAGGTAGCTTTTTTAGCTTATAGAGTAACCTAGTAGGTAAGTTAAGATTCTTAAGCTACCTATCTATTTTATATAGGTTTTCTTAAAGCTTTTAGTATTATAATTCTCTTTTCTCTTATTATATTACTTTTAGCTTTTCTACTACTAATATTAAGGCGTTATAATAATTAGTATTAGCTTAGTAAGCTACTTTAGCTTTAGTAGTAGATTAAGAGAATTATATAGAGATAAAAACGTTACGTTTATAATTA
Source organism: Trematosphaeria pertusa (assembly GCF_010094035.1). Lineage (NCBI taxonomy): Eukaryota > Fungi > Ascomycota > Dothideomycetes > Pleosporales > Trematosphaeriaceae > Trematosphaeria > Trematosphaeria pertusa. The sequence goes on along the minus strand of NW_022987219.1, from coordinate 18,661 downwards.
ATTAATTAATTAGTATCTAGCTATATTAGTACGCGCTACTTATAGTTAACCTAAATATTAGCTTCTTTAAGTAGCTTATAACTAATTATTACGTTATAGTAGCTAGTATTATAATATATAAAGTAGGTACGTAGTTAGTAGCTTTCTAGTACTAAATTAGCTTTAAAGTATTTATCTATCTAGCTATTAGGTTATTTATTATAACTAGTAAGAGAAATAGATTTTATACGTAATAGCTTAATATAGAGGTTTTTTCTAAGAGTCTAAAGGTACTTTAGGTATACTAGAATATAACTACCTATTCTAGTATTAATTAAGTCTCTAAGCTTAATAGTAAGACTATTTATAGATATTTAGTAGAGTAGAGTAAACGTAGAACTACTAAATAGCTTTTCGCGTAGGTTTATTACTCTAGTAGATAGCTCTAGAGAGAAGACTTCTTCTAGAGCTAGGCTTTTTCTAAATTATTAGATTTATATTCTAACATGTTATTCTTAGGTACTTATAGCTCTATAGACTCTATAAACTTCTTCTCTAGATTAATATTCTTAATAGCTTTTTATATAGTAGAAGTACTTAGATAATTATAGCTTATATAGCTAGGTTACTAGTATTAGAAGTAGATAACTAGCTTTCTAATTACTAGAGCTTTATCTAAGATTAGTAGAATACTTAGAAGAGCTATAGGTACGTAATATAGTATTACTATAAGCGTATTATACTTTTTAACCTTTCTAGATACGTAAGCTTCTTCTTAGATAAGCTCTCTAGTAAAGTCTTAAGTAAAGTCTATATATTAATTATAATTATAAGTATACTAATATTAGTAGATCCCTATCTATATATATAGGTTTACTAGAAGCTTCTTATAAAGCTTCTCTACCTATTAGTCTATTAGAAGCTAGCGCTTCTACGCTAGGTAGAAGAAATTAACCTAGAAGTACATAAAGTTAGTAGTAGTTTAGTAATATAGATTCTAGAAATTATAATAAGTATTTAGTCTCTTATAGAAGTTTATATAGCTTCTCTCTAGCTAATTAAGTATATATTTATAGAAAATCTACGTACTACTATTTCTTAGAGTACGTAGAATTATAAAGAGAGTCTAGTACGTATCTCTTTCTATTTACGTACGTATATAGGCTATAATAGTCTTCTTAGTATTTTTATCTATCTCTTCTATATACTAGTTATAATTAGCTTAAAGCTTATTTTATAACTTATCTCTCTATTACTTAAAAGTAATAGCCTTGCTATTAGATAGTAATAGAGAGTCTAGAAACTTAATAGAAAACCTCTAGCTTTCTAAGCGTTATTTAGTTACTAGTAGTATAGTAAGCGTATATATAATTAGATAAAAATCTAGAATTATATTATCTAGTAGTATTACGCTAGTTTTACGCGTACGTAGTATCTAATTTATAAAGCGCGTTACGTGTTAAGTTAATAGAGTAGATAGTATTTAGCTTCTAGAGTAGAATTATAATTATGCTTATAGCTATTAAATCTTTACTAAGATAGTAGCTTTTTTCTACTATAAATTCTAATACTCTTTATATATAGTATCTTTTTTAGTAAATATATTAGTAGTAATCTAGTAATATATATAGGTCTATTATTTAAGTACTTAGCGTATAAGTAATTAGCTAACTAATTTATTAATAATTTTACTTAGCTTTTCTAGAAAAAGCTCTTAGAGCTTTTTTCTAGAGGTAGAAAGTGTATAAAAGCTATTTACTACTAATAATCTAGATATTACTAAGCTCTAGCGTAGCTATACTAGCTTCTATTTAAAGTTAATATTCTAATTCTTATTAGTTTTTATATTATATTATTAAATAGGTAATTTATAATAATAATATTAGTTTAAGTAACTAGCTAGTAGGTTTTCTATCTAGAATTTAAGAATTATAGAAGTAAAAGAGTACTATAAGACTAGAGTCTTACTTCTAGAGTTACTTTATAAGAGTTTACCTATAGTATTTAAGTAGTTTAACTTAGGTATAGCTTTTTATTTAAAAAGTAGAGGTATATACTATAAGCGTAGTAGCTAATTATTAGCTCTACTAGTAGAGTAGAGAATTATTAATTTTTAAAATAGAGAAGGTTTCTATACGTAGAAGTTCTATAGAAGTTCTTCTATATATAGAGCTCTTAATAGCTCTCTTTAGCTTACTACTAGAGGTGTCTTTTCTACTACCTACTAGATCTACTAGTAGTCTTATATAGCGCTAGAGGTAAGTAATTAATTAGTACGTTAATAGATTCTTAAGGTAAGTAACTAGACTCTTATAGCTCTAATTCTTAGTATAGCTATTAGTAAACGCTTCTTATAAGGCTACTTAGTTTAGCCTAATATTATACTACTATCTCTAGCTAAAAAGGTATTAACTTTTAGATAATATAAGAGCTAGCTTTATAGTCTCTACTACTATAAGCGTTCTAAAACACCTAGCTAGATAAGTTAGCTATAGGTAGTACTATCTCTATAAGCTATAAGAATAGAGTGCTAGTAGAGTAGGTTAGGTTAAATTTAGCTATCTAAAGATAAGAAGTAGAGAAAAAGCTCTAAGAGACTCTATATATAGAGGTGCTAAGCGCTAAGACGCTAGGCTAGGTTACGTAATAAGGTTACGTAACTTAAGGTTATATAACTAAGGTAAATCTCTAAACTAGACTATTATAGCTAACGCGTTATTATAAAAGTAGAAAGAACTTAAAACCTAAAAGAAGAAGAATTACGCCGCTTATATAAAAGCTTTTCTAAGCAAGAAATAAATTAGCCTCTTTGCTATTAAGTAAATTTTAGGTAAGCTAGCTACTCTAGCTACTAAGAGGCTAGTAAGTAGCGTTATAGAAATTACGTCTACTAATACCTTTAGAAAGGTACCTTTTATAGAGAATCTCTATATTATAATTAACTAGGTTATTACTACTAATTAATTAGATAAATTTCTATAGCTAGCTTAAGAGAAAGCTACTATATTAGGCTCTACCTAGAAAATAGAAGCTAGCTTACTAATATATTAGAATTAATTAATAGTCTCTACTATTAACTATCTATAAGCGTATTTAATACGCGCTATATATACTACTTAGATAACTATCTATCTAGAGCGCTAGAAGACTACCTAGTTACTATAAAATTAATATTACTAGCTAGGTATATAAGAAGATATTAATACGTATATAGTAGTATATAAGACTTACTACTAGAGCTATACTCTATATAATAAGACGCTAGGTCTTCTAAAGTCTCTATCTATCTCTAAGAGAGTATAGTAGAACGTCTTTATAGATTTTAAGAGCTTTCTCTCTAATAAGAAAGAATTTAATTACGTATACGTTATTATAGATTAACTAAGTAAGTAAAGCTTCTCTCTACTCTACTATAAGAAAATTATAGCTTAGCGTATAGTAGAGCTATATTATTAATATATCTAGTATATATATAGTTCTTCTAGGTCTATTATATTAGATTATAGTCTATAGTTTACCTCTACCTTTATAGATAAGCTCTACTAGCTTATAGAAATTAAGTAGAAGCTCTCTACTACGTACTACTTATAAACTAATAGAAATATAGAGATTATTAATTAATATCTTAATTAGCATCTACGTCTATTTATTAACTACTACTAGAATAATTAGTTAGATCTTCTACTCTATATAGATTAGGTATAAGCTATGTTACTATATAAAACTATAGAACTAATAGCGTATAAAATTAAATTTAGATACTAGCTAATATACTACTAGAATTAGAAGAAGCGTATAATTAAAGCCTCTACTCTATATAAGCGTCTCTCGCGTTAAAAAGCTTAGAATTTTACTAAGAAGTAATATAACGCCGTAAAAAAAGCTACTAAAATTATATAAAGTAATATTATAAAAGCGTAAGCTAGATAGACGCTTTAAGTAAATAAAAAGCGCTAAGAACCTAATTTTACTATAGGTAACCTTATCTATATTAAACCTTATAGCTTTTTAATAGATTAGTCTAGTATAAAGCTTAATTAATAGATATATAGCTTTTACCTAATTATTACTATAAAGAGTTACTCTTTCTAGCTCTAGCTATCTACGTATATATATATATATATATATAACGTCTTTTATACTAATTAGCTAAGAAAAGCCTTAGAGCTATTACTAGAGTAGGTAGAGCTAAAGTAGCTATTTATTAAAGTTAATAGTAATCTAGAATAGTCTATATATAAGATTTTAGATAGCTATCTTTATTAAAATTACCTTTAATACTAAGCTGTATAGATTACTTATAATTCTAACTCTACCTAGTATAATACTATAGGCTTTATTAATACTTTCTATAAGGTAAAAGACTTTTATATAGTATACCTAGATAAGCTAGAGCTACTATTATAATTAGATACTTAGATTAAGACGTATAAAAAAGAGAAGACTCTATAGAAGATAGTAGAGAATTTAAAACCTATATAAGTAGAAGATATAAGAGTAATATAAAGGCGGCGCTAAGTAGAGCTAAAAGTAATTTAGTAATAGAGTTAATAGCTAGAATAGTTTTAGAGACGTATTTTAGAGCTTAAGAATAAGCTCTCTCTATAAGAGAGAGTAATATAATAGTTTAGCTTAGTATTTACTAGAGTTATATAACCTTACCTAAGTTATATAACTCTACCTAGCGTCTTAGTACTTAGCTCTTTATATATAGAGAGCTCTTAAAGTATTCTTCTACTTCTTATCTTTAGATAGCTAAATTTAACCTAACCTACTCTACTAGTATCTCTATTCTTATAGCTTATAAAGATAGCGCTGCCTATAGCTAACTTACCTAGCTAGGTATTTTAAGACGCTTATAGTAGTAGAGACTATAAAGCTAGCTCTTATATAGAGTAACTCTAGCGTATTAATTATAGACTTTCTTTTATAGTATATTATAGAGAGCTATAGTACGTTATAAGCTTAGCTTAGAATTCTATTAAATAGTCTAAAGCGTAAGCTATATCTAGATTTTATCTAAAGTTAATTAGGTATTTATAGAAAGCTTTATAATAGAAATAGTAGTATTTAGTAGAATCTTAGTATTTTTAGACTATTTAATAGTATAGAGCTTTTAATAGTAGAGTATATTATAAAGAATATATATATAAATTTTTATAGAAAAGTATTAAGGTTTTACTTAGTTATTTAAGAAAAGCTTATTAATTTTTGTTAATTTTTCTTATTAAGAAATTATAAATTATTTATTTATATAATACGTTTATTTATAAAGTACGTTATTAAGTTACTTAATTAGCTTTAGAAAGATAATAAGCTAATAGCGTATTAGCTAGTACTTATAGAGTCTAAAGTTATCTAGCTTTAAGTAGCTAATATATAGAAAAAAAAGTATAATTTATATAAAAGAAAGTAGATTTAGAAAAAGAATACTCTTATAATTAAAGCTAGCTTATAGCTAGTTACTTAAAGAAAAACTATAGATTAGAATAAAAATAAGAAGTAGTATAAAGAGGTAGTAGTACGTAATAGCTAGCTAGCTTAGTAATACTATAGATACTATAGTAAGCTAGAGTATAATACGTAAATATACTAGTATTATAGTACTAATTTATCTACTTAGTTATATAACCTTAGCTATCTTAGCGTCTTAGTATAGTAGATATCTACTCTACGTCTTTATATCTTTATAGCTTAATATTATATAACTTATTATATAACGTACTTTATAAGCAAGCTAGCTATATAAGTAAGTTAGCTACTTTTACTAAGCCTCTACTAAAAATTATCTTAACTACTATAAGTTTAGCTATCTATATAGAATTATTCTTCTATAAAGCTAGAATATAGCTTACTCTTTACGCTCTCTAGACTAGCTAAATTTAAAGTAAATAACGCGCTATAGCTATATATAGAGTCTACTAATTAATACTATATAACTAACGTAATAAAGTTACTCTATAACGCGAAAAGACACCTAATTTAATAAAGCTTATAAAGAATAAAGAGTAGGTAATAGTTAAGTATATACTTAATCTAGACGCGTAAGAATTTACCTCTTAGCTTACTACTATTTAAGATATAGCTAATAAGCTACTTACTAAGTAGAGTAGAAAGGTTATAGGTAAGAACTAGCTAAATAACTTTATTACGCGCTATTCTAAGCTTAAAATATAGCTTAATTATAAGTATAACTATTAGAAAGTAAAGTAAGAAGATTCTATAATTATTTAGGTATAGTTTAACCTAGTAGATAATATAAAGGTAAAGTATAGTATTACTAATAAAGATACGTATAATTTTAATAAATCTACCTTTATAATAGAAATAATATTATCTTAGATAGTAGTTACTAGCTCTAAGAGATAATTATAACTAAAGAGTCTTTAACTAGGTAATTATAAGTAGATTTTAGTAATTATAATAGTAAGAGTAGTAGATAATATATAGATTCTACTATTTCTTATTATTATAGATAAGAACTACCTTTTAGCGTAGTATAAGAGTAGCTAGCTACTACATAACTAGGTTATAGCTATCTCTAAAAGTAGCTAGATAATAAATAAAGTTTGTATTATATAGTTAAAGTACTTTAACGCGTATACTAAGAGTCGCGTTATAGACGTATATTACCTACTAATTTTAGATAGCTATAAAAGCTATAGCTCTATTAAATTCTAGTAGTACTATAAGAAGAATAAAATTATAGCTCTCTATATACTAGTATATTTATTATACCTTCTATAGCTACTTAACGTTAGCTACTTCTTACTATTAAAGGTAGTATATAGCTACTAAGTTAAGATTCTAATACGTAGCTATATTAACTACGTTATAAAAACTAAGTTCTTACCTACGTTTTATATAGCTTTTTACGCGTTAATTATAGATAATAATATTAGAGTAGAATTTAAAAGTGCTAGCTTAGTTCTATTTAATCTAGATTTAGTAGTATTAAAGCTTAAAGTTTAATTACGTATACTAATACTCTCTACTACTAATACTACTACCTAGAAGTATAAAATACCTAGTAATTTTATTAAAGTAAGGTTCTAATTAACTCTAATTTAATTAAAGATTATATAGTACCTTAATTTATTACTAACTTATATTATTAAGTTGCTTAATTAGCTTAAGAAAGGTAATAAGCTAATAGCGTATTAGCTAGTACTTATAGAGTCTAAAGTTACCTAGCTTTAAGTAGCTAATATATAGAAAAAGAAGCGTAATTCGCGTAAAAGAAAGTAGATTTAGAAAGAGAATACTCTTATAATTAAAGCTAGCTTATAGCTAGTTGCTTAAAGAGAGGCTATAGATTAGAATAAGAGTAAGAAGTAGCGTAAAGAGGTAGTAGTACGCGATAGCTAGCTAGCTTAGTAACGCTATAGACGCTATAGTAAGCTAGAGTATAACGCGTAAACGTGCTAGATAGTTAAAGATAATATAGATAAGTTAAATAGCTTATCTAGATTTATCTTAAGTAGCTTAGAGCTAAAGAAATTAGAATAAGAGAGCGGCTTTTTAGTAGAGACTTAGTAAAAGTAGCTAACTTACTTATATAGCTAGCTTACTTATAAAGTATATTATCTTAAATTCTTATTTCTTATTCGCGCTATAATAGTTTATATAATTCTACTATTAGCTCTACTACGTACTACGTAGCCTAGCTAAATTATAACTAAAGAAACCTACTCTATAATTCTAGAAACTAAGATACTATAAGTAATACCTAGAAGAAAAACTAGGTAGAAACTCTAGCTATAAACCTCTCTAACTTTCTAATACTCTAGGTACTTACGCGAACTAGAGGCCTGTAGTAAGACTCTATGTAGCTACTAGTTATAATTAGTAAAGCTAATACTAACTAGAAAGCCTTAGTAATAAAGAATACTCTTAATAATATCTTTAGAAACTTTAAGAATAGCTTTAATTACTAGTTCTAGACTCTTTAAGCTAACTATAATACTATTACTACTAAATACTCTACTCTCTAAGTATAGCTACGTGTAGTAGAGTAGCGCGTATATATTATAGAAGCTATAGCTACTACTCTTTAAGCTTCTCTACCTACTAATCTCTATAACTTCTATTAATAGAATTATAATAATCTACTAAAATTTAATAGTAGAAGTAACCTAAGTACTAGATAATAGAAATATAAGAATTAGAAGATAGAAGTCTATTTAGTCTTAGCTATAGATAGCGCCTTCTTTAATATAGACCTATCTTGTCTTCTATACGTTATAAACCTTCTTACTAGTAATACTATAGAGCGCTACTACTATAACCTTAATATAATTCTAAATAATCTAGATAACTAGAATATATAGCTCTATACTATAGTCTTAGACTTATTTATAAATATAGACTAAGTCTATATTAGTACTAATAAGATACTAAAGGCTAATACTAAATTTAATAACCTAGTTATAGGTATACGCCTCTTTTCTAACTTCTTATCTAACTTTAAGAAATAGTCTATCTACGCTAAGAAGATAGCTATAGAAAAGGTTACTACTCTTTACTATAAAGTATTTATAAAGCTTAGTAGTATAGTTACTAACTAGATTAAGCTTTCTAGACCTACTAACTTTAATAAATAGGTTAAGTTACTAAATACTATATAGAAACGTCTTAAGAAAGAGAAGTATATTAGTAGTATCTATAAGAGACGCTTAAAGTAGACGTATATAAATATAAGCACGCTACTTCTAGTAACTACGTAGGCTTAGTCTATCTTAAACCTAGATACTATATAGTTAGTATAACAGTCTAGTTTAGAGATTTACCTTAGGTTATATAACCTCGGGTTACGTAATCTTATCACGTGACCTAGCCTAGCGCCTTAGCGCTCGGCACCTCTGTATATAGAGCCTCTTAGAGCCTTTTCTCTACTTCTTACCTTTAGATAGCTAAATTTAACCTAACCTACCCTGCTAGCACCCCTTATTCTTACAGCTTATAGAGATAGTACTACCTGCAGCTAACTTACCTAGCTAGGTGTTCGGGAACGCTTATAGTAGTAGAGACCGCGAACCTAGCCCTTATATTATCTAAAGGTTAATACCCCTTTAGCTAGAGATAGTAGCATAATATCTAGCTAAACTAAGTAGCCTTATTAAGAAGCGTTTACTAATAGCTATATTAAGAATTAGAGCTACGAGAGCCTAGTTGCTTACTCTAAGAATCTATTAACGTTACTAATTAATTACTTACCTCTTAGCGCTGTATAAGACTACTAGTAAATCTAGTTAGTAGTAGAAAGATACTAGTACTAAGCTAAAGAGAGCTATTAAGAGCTTTATATATAAGAGAACTTCTACAGAACTTCTACGTACAGAAACTTCCCCCCCCCTTTTACAAAATTATAAAAAATTAACAATTCTCTACTCTGCTAGTAGAGCTAACAATCTCTCTACTCTGCTAGTAGAACTAATAACTCGCTGCTCTGCTAGTAGCTAGATACCTCCCCTCTTTTTTACCTCTTTCTTAATTAAAAAGCTAAACAAATCTAAACACTATAGAAGAACTCTTGCGAAGCTAATTTAGAGGTAGAACCTTAGCTCTATAATACCCCTTTACTCTAATAGTTCTTAAATCTAGAGTAGCGAACCTACTAGTAGAATATACTAATTAATATTTCTATTATAAAAACTCTATTTAGCAATACAACGTAATAACTAATAAGAATTAGAATAATAACTTTAACTAGAAGCTTGCAAGGCTCTACTAGAGCTTAGTAATACTAGAGCTATTATTAGCCTTAGGTTTATATACACTCTCTACCTCTACTAAAGAGCTTTAAGAGCTCTTTCTAGAAACGCTAGCTAAAATTATTAACAAAATAGTTAGCTAATTATATATATAATAGGTACATAAACAACAAATCTATATATATTACTAGATTACCGCTAACGCTCTTGCTAAGAGAGATAATGTATACGTAAGATATTAGATATAGGCTACTACTCTAGCTAAAAAAGACGCTAAAATCTAGTAACTATAAGCGCGATTAACCTACTCTAAGAACTAGATACTACCTACTACGCTAGTTTAACGCGCGACGCGTTTCTCTATAACACTAATTATACGCGATTTAAGCGCGTTACTACTAGAGAATTTAATCTTAGATTCTTACCTCTCTATATACTTGCTAGCTATACCTCTAGCGTTGTAAGCGTAGAAGAGCTAACTAACACGCTCTACTAAGTTTCTAGATCTACTCTTATTATTAGATAGTAAGAGTGTTACCTTTAAGTAGTAGAGATAGCTTATATAATAAACTTTAAGTAAACTAGAATTAGTATACTAGAGATACACTAAAGAATACTAAGAAAACTGTTATTACCTATATCTATACGTAAACTAAAGAAGACGCGTACTAGACTCTATTAGTAATACTACGTACTATTAAGAATAGTAGCGTAGTAGTTTTCTATAATTATATTCTTAATTAGCTAGAGAGAAGCTATAGAGACTTATATAAGAGGCTAAACGCTTACTATAATTTCTAAAAGCTTTATTACTAAAGTGCTACTAACTTCGCCTACTTCTAGAATAATTTCTTCTACCTTATATAGAAGCGTTAGCTTCTAGTAGATTAATAGGTAGAGAAGTTTTATAAAAAGCTACTAGAGAATATACGCACGTAGTTAGGTATATACTAACGTTAATACGTTAATAACTATAATTACTATATAGACCTTGCTTAAGACCTTGCTTAAAAGCTTATCTCTAGAGAAGTACGCATTACTACTAGAAAGACTAAAAAGCGTAACGCGATTACGTTAATACTATAATACGCGCCTCTAGCTCTTCTAGGTTTTCTAGCACCTAATAAAGCTCTAGTAATCTAGAAGCTAGTTACCTATTTTTAATACTACTAACCTAGCTACCTAAGCTATAATTACTCTAGAGTTTCTACTGTGTAGAAAGCTATTAAGAACGTTAATCTAGAGAAGAAGCCTATAGAGCCTATAGAGCTATAAGTACCTAAGAATAACACGTTAGAATATAAATCTAATAA